>NW_024581117.1:2450806-2675301 GCF_017639235.1 Corvus kubaryi
TGTGATGTGATGTGATGTGATGTGATGTGATGTGATGTGATGTGATGTGATTGATGTGATGTGATGTGATGCCATCCAGAGGCACCTAGACAAGCTCGAGAAAGTGGGTTCATGTGAACATCATGAGATTTAACAAGACCAAGTGTGAGGTGTTACACCCGGGTCAGAGCCACCCCAGGATCAAAGCAGGGTGGGGGATGAACAATTAAGAGCAGGCCTGAGGAGAAGGACTTGGGGGTGCTGGTGGAGGAGAGGCTGAACACAGCTCAGCCATGTGCACTCCCAGAAAGCCAAACATGTCCTGATCTGCATCCAAAGCAGTGTGGGCAGCAGGGGGAGGGAGGGGATTCTGCCCCTCTGCTCTGCTGAGACCCTACCTGGAACACTGCCTCCAGCTCTGGGATTTCTGGTGCAGAAAAGACCTGTTGGAGTGAGTCCAGAAGAGAAAAACAGAAATTATCAGAGTTATAAAGAACCTGCTCTGTGAGGACCAGCTGAGAGAGTTGGGGTTGTTTAACCTGGAAAAGAGTATGGTCCAGGGGACATTTCACTGCGGACTTTCAGTTCTTACAGGGGGCTTCCAGTAAAGATGGAGACAGTTTATAGTAGGGACTGTCATGATAGGACAAGGGGTAATGTTTTTAAACTGAAAGAGTTTAGAATTAGATGATATGAGGAAGGCATTTTTAATAATGAGTGTGGTGAAACACTGGTACAGGTTCCCCAGAGAGATGGTAGATATCCTGTTCCTGGAAACATTCGAAGTCAGATTGGATGGGGCTTTTAGAAACATGATCTAGATAAAGATGTTCCAGCCCATGCCAGGAGGGTTGGACTATCTTTACAGATCCTTTCCAAACTATTCTATGATTCTATGATTTTGAAGGGTTCTCGTTCTGTGCTTGCTTATATTAGGACTTAGGTGAAACTGTGCATCAGAAATACAAAACAAGATTTAATTTGGTCTTTTGAAAACACATTGTGTTAAAGCACCCAGAAAGCATAGCCTTTTAATTTCTGAATTTCAAAGATCAGGTTATGAAGGATGGAGGCATTCATAGATACACACTCTGCTTGACAAATTATTCATATGCTTTAATAGTCTCTAATTCCTTCACTTTGCTCTACCTAGATGATACAGAAAAAATTCACATCACTTACTGGGACTGCTCAGATGTAGTATGGAACACTGTTCAAAGCAGAATAAGTTTGAAAAAAAAACCTTTTTAATTTTTTTTCTGTATCAGAACATCTACTGCAAACATTTCTGTCTTGTTCCTGGTCCTGTGGAATGACTTGCCTGTCCTCTGACTGACAGCATGTGCTATACCAGATGGAGGAAATTAGAACTTCTTCATCTTCCCTCTCTTCTCACTGAAGTTCCTTTGGGTCACATAGATACTGTTGGCTGCAGCAACATTATTGGCAGAAAGAAAAGAAACACACAACAAAGTTGTTTCTTTGAAATATCATCCACAGGAAACTGTAATTGTGTGATTCAGTAAATAACTGTAGCAAGTAATACTTTCTGAAGAAAACACACCTGAAAATAGGGTCAGAGCAGCTTTTCTACAAACTTTTATCAGAAAATATATTATTTATAATACAATTTTTGCTCCTGGGAAAACAAAATAATTGCATAACCTGTATGATGATGATAGCGAGAGGAACTCTATCCAACAGTTAAAATACAAATACCAGCATTATACTAATTCTTAAATTCACATCCAAAATATACAAGAAATTTAGAAATAAATCCATCCATCTCCTTCCCTCTGAAATCACTAATATAAAGTATCCAGTATAATCACACTATGCGAAGAGAGGGACTGAATAAGGTACAGGGCATGCCTCTCTTGAGCATCTTAGCTAGAAGAACAAAGTCCTCTCCACCTAAGAGTTTTATGACTCCCATATCAGGGAGGATTGTGCCCTAAGCCTCATAGTGTACCTTCCTCTGCTAAACTTGGCTATTGAGGTCTAGAAGAACCTGTTACAAACTGACTGCATAAATTTAATGTCATGTAGCTTGCCTTTTCTTATATTTATATTTTATTTCAATTTATATTTTCACTCGTCCAGAGGAAGAAATTTTTAATTTGAAAATGTGGCTAATATAGATTTGAACTCAACTGCAGATCATAAACTTTCTCTGCCAAAGGTCTACTTTCAATTGATACTTATCAAATATTGATGTTAACTATAACTTTTTAATATCTAAAAATGTGAGACATCCAACAGTAGAATAAATAAAAATAAATTGAAAACTATACATTGAAACAGATTGCTCTTCCTTGGATATAATATGGAATGGTATGAAATCCTAAGCCTTGAGAAAGTAAAAGATGAGAGCACACATCCTCAATTTTTTTTCATGTAGCATCAGATTACCTCATTTTAAGATTTAGTGAGATGACTACAGAGTGCTGGAAGTGGCTTTTACAAGCAGAGAAAGAGCTTTCCCTTAGAAATGAACAGGCAAGTGAGCCGTGTGCTTTCTTCCTGATGCTATGGCACAAGGCATGCCCCTCAAGGAACAGTTCCAAAGCATACCCAAATAGAAATACAGAAAAAGTCCAGGCACTTGGACATGCATACTAATAGGCTGATGCAGCTACTCCATGAGGTGCTTTAGGATAAGAATAACATTAGAGTTTCGGATGGGGTGTCTCTCTGGCCATTACTCTATGTAAAAAAAAAACCCAAGGCAAAATTAAACGTTAATCATTTCTACTGGGCTGCAGTTTGCCTTTATTAATTTTGACTAAGTTTTGCACTGAAGAATACTGATGATTTTCTCACACACTTCCTTAATTTTCCCAAAAGAAACTTTTAAGGATTTGAAAGTCAGATAAAAATTTACAAACCTAACAGAGGATAAACAGGAAATTTTTTTATCAACATTCTATGTTATTTTTTCTATTAGTTGCCAAGTTTTCTCTTTCCTCCTAATGTTGTAAAGCGAAGCCATTCTCCTACCAAAACAGAACTTGCATATATTTGCTGGCTTATAATCTTCAATTCCCAGTAATGACTCCACATGAGAGATGTGACCAACCCTTATGAGCATTTCACTGGATTCATGGATGTTAGCAACAACTGTGTTAGACAATAAATGATACAGCCTAACTTGTAGTCATAAACACTTTTACTGCTTATCCATGACAAGGTGCTGGCAGTGTGGGGAGTTCAGGGGAAGACACTCTGTGGGAAGACATCAGGGGCTGTCCCAAAAGGAGACCAACAATTCCAGATGGCTCCAATGGACTGCAGACAGGACACAGCAAAACTCCTCAGTGAAGTGTGTGGTGCCACTCTAAAAACTGATTTAAGAAAGGGGGGAAAAATCCACCAGAGAAAGGGGGAGAATAAAAAGAGTGAGAAAGAACAGAGGGAATACCAAGTCAGAGCAGGAGAAGGAGGAGGTGCTGCATGGTGGAGTAGATCTCCACAATACAGCTCATGGAAGACTCATACTGCTGCAGATGGATATTCCTGAAAAAAGCTCAGCCCATGGGGACACCACATGAGGGGAGGACAAAACTGTGAGAAGGAAGGAGAAGCAGCTATAAACCACTGTGTACTGGCTGTAACTTCCCTTGCCTCCCTATATTGCTCAGGGATGGAAGTGGAATCTGAAATGAAGTTGACATTGGGAGAGAGGGGAGGAAAGATTTTGGTTTCATGTCTTTGTTTTTTATTACTGAAATATATATTGACAATATTAAATTAATCTTCCCAAAGTACAGTCTCCTTTGCCTACAAAAATAAATAAGAAACAATCTCCCTTTTATCTTGAACCATGAGGTTTCTTAAACTGTTTTCTCCCAAAATCCTGCTGAGGAGGGAGATGAAGTGAGCAGACAGGTAGGTGTTTGGCTGTTAGACAAAGCTAGCCCGCCACTGTCTTTCTGCTTTCCCTCCTTAAATTGTTCAGACTTCAATATATTAATTCATTAAATAGCTACCTGCCAATCACTACAACTATTTGTGCGAGATTCAACATCAAACACCTATTAATTTTAGCAAGGATACTGATGCAATGGCTCTGAATAACATGGGCCATATTGAGTATGCCAAAGGCCAAACACTTTGCAGCATTTCAAATCACTTGACAGAAGTGTTCTTTTAATTGTATGTTCAGCTTCCAAAGCTGCCCTTGAAATGTTGATTCTGGGAAACTAAGTTTATAATCTAAATCAGACAAGCTTGTATAGCCTGCCTCCCAGATCACTGCAAATATAAATTGAGTTTTAGCCTCTAGAGAAGCACAATAAATAATGCCAATATTTTTCTTCTCAACCTTTTATACCATGCTGACATGACGTTGCTTGAAGTTTTTGCTGTTATATAAAGTTATTTGCACAGCTCCAATTTTCTTCCATAGGTTTTAAGTGAACCATTATCCAATAACCTACATTCAGTTTTGTGGCTTTCAATCTCATTGAATAGGGGACTTTTGGAAGGAAACAATATTTTTGAGCTCTCCAAAAGAAACGCCAGTCTCTCAGGGCTCAGCCCTGGAAAGACTTACATGCACAGGCAGGTTTACTTGCAAAGGCTACCCATAATGCATAAACATGGGTAAATCTTTGCACTACAAGACCTCTGTAAGCAACTGGGAAAAATACTCAGTGATGTTAAAATATCAGTGACTGGGGGTAAGTTTACCATCCACAAGTTTGAATATACTCACTTTTCTAAGATAATTTTATTTAACTCCTTTGCCTAATCAGGACATATGGTTTTCTGATTCCACTGTGGTTCCTTTTTATCAGTTAAATTCTGTTTTGTTGCCTGGTTTTGCTATCCAAAGAAAGAGATGAGGAAGGAGAAAGGAGACCTGCTTTGCTTATTCTGTTTCTAGCATTTTTTTGCCATGTCCACTTATGATGGGAAGGTTGAGTCCTTGTTTCTGTTTTGTTCACACAATTTTTCAGCAATTCTTTTCAGATAAACTACTTTACTACAAAAAGTCAAAGGAGAAAATTACTGTTAGTTTCCTCAGAAGAGAACATAAGCATGGCTAAATTAGATCTCACATTAAGTTTAATCCACTCCAGCATTGCCTGTGAATCACCAATAACAGATGTTTAGAGAAAAAGTAGGAATCAGTAAAGAGGACCCTGACACTTTTCCCCAAAGATCCCCCCACTCAGCCCCCAGAAATCAGGATATTAAGAACCTGAGAAATACAAATGACAGCTGAAATTGTGATTAGGTACCAGCCAATGATTTTATATTTCCCTGACAATAAGTATCAGAGCATCTGTGGCAGAGAGCAGTTATGAAGCCAACAGGAAAAAAATAAAGTTGGTGTATGCCTGGGAGTTCTTTTCTCAGTCTATTATATATTCATGCCACTCCTCAGATGTAATATCCTTTTCAAAGAGATATTTGTTCTCATAAAAAAATGCAGTGCTGTTTATAGAACTCCTCATACAGTTTTTAAAGGAAACCGACACTGGGAACATACAAAGTGTGTATGTGAATTTGACTATCAAGATGCACTTCATTTTTACAGAAAATAGCTATTTGCAGCCTTCAGCTTATTACCACAGCCAAATCCCCTTTAGGATCATGTCCTCCTTCATATATCAGAATACATATAAAAATTTAGTCACTTGAAAACCAAAACAAAGTACCTTGGCCCTATTTAACTGCTTCAAAGGCATTTTCAATGATATTACTGCTAAAACATTATTGCTAAAAACTGCAAAGAATGTGATTTAATCTGTTAAGAGAAGATTTGAACACTGTGATAAAATAACTTTTAAGCCAAATAAAAAAGATGGGAAAAAACATAGATTATTATCTTACTTCAAATGGGAGCTCTGTTATTTCCATATTTCCAGACAAATCCAGTTTTTCTAGATTCTCACAATCACCCAGTTCTGGAGGAACTGACTTCAAATTATTGAAACTCACATTGAGCACTTTGAGGTTTTTTAAGCAGCCTGTGAGGGTAAGATAATTCAAATCAGTGTACTTAAAAAAAAAAGGGAGAAAATAAAAATCAAAGGTATACTCAGTTAAGCAAAGAAAAAGTTCCATATTGTCATGATGAGTAAGATTAATAAATATTTTCTGCAGTGATCATTAATGTTTTGAAGGGCAATAATGCCCCTTAATCAGCAATGATTTTAGCGAGAGTTTGAAAGGAGGCAGCAAGACTTTCAAATATGTTGTTTCTTCTAATGTTGAGATACCTCTTGACCTCAGCTGAAACTAGAGAAGTTGGCTTTTGGTTTGGCCACCATAGAAAATTTGCTTGCCAACTGAAAGATGTCTTAGCAATACAACCTGTTCATTGGGAACAATCACTCCTACTAAACTTACTACATCAAGAATTCTGTCTTTAGTATCCTGCATTGCATACTTTTGATTATAAAAGGTAATGGATGTGTGCATGTGTTTCGTTAAACTTCTTCCAAAGCAAATGTTGGCTTAGAGTTTCTCACCATTTGCAATCTGTGGAAATCCTTACCAGAGGCTACTTGGTACTTCCACAGAACAGGACAGAGAAGAAGCATGGGGAGTTGAAAGCTCTACATTTTTTTCATGAGAAATTGCTGTTGTCAGAGCCAGAGACATGCAGTTTGATGGTCAACACTAGGAGCCACCAAATCACACAGCATTTTACATAAACACCTTAGTTTCCTTAGGACACAACAATGTCTTCAAATGATGACTGGACCGTCCAAATCATCTCACATGTGGCAGACAAGGCATATATTGTGAGAACTCTGTTATATTAATCTCTACAGGATACAACAAAGAAAAACATAGGCTCTTCCACTCAGCTTCCTTCCTGTTTTAGCTCTGCCAGAAACAGAAACTGAGGTGTATTTCAAAATTCAGCAGTCCTTTTAGGACAGTGACCCTGTTTTCCTTTACTATAAGCTGCTGGTTCAGTTAAAATATCAGAAGAAAAATTTTCTGTAAGACTACAACAGGCATTGTTTTTCCAGTAAAACGCTATCTGACAAGGGTCATTGGAGTAATAGTACTAATTCAATGGAGTCAATGTGTGAACTACTTTATTTCCATATTTTTAAGCACCTAAAAATAATAGAAGTTTATTCTATCCATCAGGGAGCCTCACCAGGTTTAGTATCATAATGTAGAGGAAGATATTGTATCACATGTTAAGTGTCATAACCATGAATTTATGCCTTCATTTCAACAAAATAATCACTGAAACAGAAATGCTTTAGAACTAGAGAATCATAAAATCACTATTTATTTCCTCAATCAATTAATCCCGTAATAAAGGAGAACAAATCCCATTGGAGTGAAAAAGGAACCATTGATTCAATAGCCCTTGAATATTTTGTCTGTCTTTTAAGCACTGGAATATTATAGTGGTTCTATCTGGAATGGAGTTAGTGTTTCTCATAGCAACTCATATAATGCTATGTTTTGGATTTGTGACCAAACAGTAAAAACTGAACAGTGCTAACACAGCAAAAAAGCCATCTTTTGTTTCTCACTCTGCTGCCCCAGTGAGTCAGCTGTGAGTGGGCAGGAGGCTGAGAGGGGACAGGGCTGAGACCCTGGATTCAAATTGACCGAAGGAATATGCTGTAGCATATAATGTCACATTCAGCAGTAAAAGCTGGAGACAGGGGAGGAATGGGAGGAAATTTTCCAAGGTCCCTATTGCTTAGAGACTGAATGTGGATCAATTTGTGGTGAGTGCTTTTACATCACTAGTTTTTTACATCTTCTTCACTTATTAAACTGTCTTTATCCTGATACACGAGTTTTCTCACTTTTGCCTTTCTCCTTCTCTCCCTATCCTGCTGTGGGAGACTGGACTGCAGGGACCAAGCAAGCTGTATGAGGCTTAGCTGCCTGTAAGTGTTAACCCACAACAGATATAGTTGCTAATTTTTCAGTCATTGAAATTTCTACCTCTCAGTTCCATCAGTAGTTGGAGAACTAATGTAGACAAGACATCTAGCGTTACCAACATGCTCGTAAGCCTCTTGTCTAACTCTGTTCAGATGATCATCTCTGATGCATTAGAGACATGGAGCAGAACCACTCATGAAAAAAAATCACAAAAAATACAGCAGCTCTTCTGGGTAGCGTGATGGACTCAAGCACAGCTTCTCCGTCTGACTTTCATAGCATCTAACATGTATGTCAATGCTCCCACTGTGGTTTACAGGTATGAGAAAAAAGATAAATAGAAAGCGCATCACATTTTTTCTTGTGATAGATAATCCCTCTCTAACCTAACAGAAGGGCACTACAGAATCTACAGTCAATTTACGCTAATTGCTGTGACTAAGATTATCAAAATTACTGTGAAAAGCCATGAGTCTTGCAACAGAATTTAATTTCCATTACAAATTCAGGATAACACAAATGAGTGGGATGAAGCTTGCCAAGATCTGCCTGCCGGGAGCAATCTCTTGGAATTCTACAGGGGCTATTTTTCACCTCTGGGCTCTTCAGTGGATTAAGTTATGCCACCTGACAAGTGAGCAGTAGACAAGCATTAACACCCCCTCTAGGACCATAAGACATATGTAGGACTAACCAGGATCTCCTGCATGAAATCCTTGCATGACCACATAATTCCATTCTTTTCTTTATTACATTCCATTTTAAAAGTAGTTTATTTTTTACATCTGCTGTTGTTATGGAAGAACATAGTTACTGAGTTTCATAATTTTCTTTATTTGGAATAGTCTTCAGATTGCTAGCCTGAATTATTTGTAGAAGTTTTATAACCATTAATTATTTTGTCTATTTTATCTTTAAATAGCTCTTTTCCTTCCCTGGTGTTTACTTCTGATGTTTCCATAGGTAACAGACATCTCATAATATATTTCTGTAGCCATTTTTTCTAGTCTCTGCTGACAAAATAAAAATTCCCCTCTTTAAATGGTCCTAATAGACTTATTTTGCATCTGTTCTCATCTAAAATTACTGGATAGTCCTCCTCTGACTGTTAGATTTGGAATTTCATTTCTTCAGTTTTTTGCATTTAATGATTTCTGACATGCTGCACAAAAACTGAATACATGACCTTGAGCTCTGCAACTGTGAATTTAATCTCTGTATTTTTTCAGAAGCCTATCTGCTCATCAGCCTTTCCATATTTCCACCTGTTTTCAGTGACAATGCACAGCCAAACTGTGTCAGCAGAAAATTTCAGTAGCCCCATTCCTGAAAATTACTAAGTAATAAAGCCAAGACTGATCCTTGAGAAAATCTACAAATTACCTTCCTCATGACCAATACCTTCTCTTTCCAAATAAGCATATTTTTGCCTCTGGTTTATCAAGTCTTTTGCTCATTTTTACAATTGTGGCATCAAAGTCCATTCTGTAAGAGTCAAATATTCATTTTCCATAGTTCTCTGTATCAAATACTTCATGGAATACCAGGTAGACAAGATCTACTAATTGAAGCTCAACCAGCTTCTCAAAGGATAGAAACCAAATGAGTTGGGAAAAACTTGCTTTTCCTTTAGAAATTTTTTATTTCCACCTGGTTTTCATTCAGCACCACATCTCTAATTATTTCTTCCTCTAAATAACTGTTCAAAAATTTTTACAACTAACAGTCTACGTAAGGGTAGAATTAGGCTGGATGAGCTGCCAGAAGCGTTATCCAGATTACAGACTGAGATCTGCTAGGCTAACTTTGTCAGAGAGAGAGCACAATTGTGTGTCTATAAAAAAAACCCACTAAAAACTAAAAATTGGTTTAAAACTAAAAACTTAAAGTTTAAAACTAAAAACTAAAGAAAACTAAAGATTCTCAAATTCTGTGTCTTGACTTAAGAAACACAAAATTGTGGAGCGATGAATCCCAAAATACTCTTCAAATGCCATAGACATTGTCAGTTGACAGAGGGGGAATAAGAAGGTAAGGCAGTATGTATGACTTTCACAGTCCGAAATCTGCATCTAGGGTCTTTTTTATGTCTTCTTGGTGCAGAAGTTCTCCACTGTCTTTGGTATGCTGCCCAGTCAATATCAGGCTTAATGAGTATGTAATACAGCCATTGAGGCAGCTTTAGGAGGAGAGAGAGGTGGTGACATCCCTTCCGTGACCGCACAAATGTAGAGCAGGATTTGACTCCCACACGTCACCTATACATTCAAATAACATTCAAGCACAACTTCAGAATTAAAAGTAGTAATAGTAAAATAATTGCTGCTGCAATAGTGCTATTAACTATGTTTAATGTCACTGAATTTTTTTTTCTACGAAATTTGAAAATTCTGGAATTAAACAGCTATCATCTTTGTGTTTTCCATGACGACACAGTAAAAGCCGTAATGAAATCCATGGCCTCCCTGAAAGTTTCACAATTAAGATTTTTTTTTTTTAGATGGGAGATGCAATGTCATAGTTGCTATGTTTATTCACAGTTTAAATTTTTAATTCATTAAAAAAAAACTGACATGGTAATTAAATTCTCTAGTTTCTTATAAAAAAATTGCAGTACAAATTCACCTCTTACACAAGCCTACATTAGTGATCCAAACAAGGTGTCAGAGACAAAATACAGATGAGGTTACAAAATGCCTTTGTCATCTAAGGATCAGTGCAAATGTAGATTCACTTGTGCAAACTGGAGTAAAACACTAGGCAACTTTTTACATTAATCTGCAATCACAGAACCATTGAATTGTGGAATTTGGGTTGGAAGGAACCTTAAAGATCATCTAGCTCTAACCCCACCGCCATGAGCAAGGTCACCTTTCTCTAGACCAGGGTTCTCAAAGCCCCATCCAATCCGGTCTTGAACGCTTCCAGGGATGGGTCACCCACAACTTATCTGGGCAACCTGTTTAACTGCCTCACCACCCTCACAGTAAAGAATATCTATGTAATATCTAAACTAAATCTACCCTCATCAAGTTTATGGCCATCACCCCTTGTCCTATTACTACATGCCCTTGTAAACAGTTCCTACCAAGTTTTTCTATAGGCCTCCTTCAGGTACTGAAAGGCCACAGTAAGGTCACCCCAGAGCCCTCTTTCCTACAGGCTGAATAATCCCGTTTCTCTCAGCCTGTCATCATAGAAGAGATCCTCCATCCCTCTAATCATCCTTGTGTATCTGCTCTTGTGTATCCCGTCCTTGTGCATATCACGCCAACAGGTCCATGTCCATCCAGAGCTGGATGCAGAGTTCCAAGTGGGGTGTCACCAGAGCAGAGCAGAGGGGCAGAATGTCCTCCCTCGCCCTGCTGCCCACACTGCTTTGGATGAAGCCCAGGATAAGTTTGGCTTTCTGGGCTGCACATGCACATGGCTGGGTCATGCTAAGTCTCTCACTCACCAGCACACCCAAGTCCTTCCCCCCAGGGCTGCTCTCAATCTGTTCATCCACCAGCCTGTGTTGGTACCAGAGTGTGCTTCAACCCAAGCACAGCACCTTGTACTTGGTCTTGCTAAACCTCATGAGATTCACAGGAGCCCAGTTCCCAAGCTTGTCCAAGTCCCTCTGTATGAGAGACAGGTTAACCTATCCTTCAAACAAGTCAGCCACACCACTCAGCTGGATGTTGTCTGCAAATATGTTGAGGGTGCACTCGAACCCACCACCTACATCATTGATGAAGACACTGAATAGCACTGTTTCCAATACAGACCTCTGAGGCACACCACTTCTCACAAACATCCATCCAGACATTGAGTTCTTGACCAATGCACTCTGGATGAGATCATCTAGCCAAGTCCTCATCCACTGAACAGCCCACTTATCACATCCATGTCTCTGCACCTTAGAGAGAAAGATGTTGTGGGGGACCATATCAAAGGCCTTACCAAAGCCTAGACAGATGACAGGTTAGCCCTTCTCTTGTCCGTGGGTAAAGTCACTCCACTGTAGGAGTGACTCAGTTGATCAGTTGATAAGTTGATCAGGAAGGATTTTTCCTCAGTGAAGCCATGCTTGTTTTCTCAAACTACCCCTCTGGCCTCTATGTGCCTTAGCATAGCTTTCAAGAGGATCTCTTCCATGATTTTCCCAGGGACAGAGATGATGCTGACAGGTCAGCAGATCCCAAGGTCCTCCTTTTTACCTTCTTCTAAAATGAGCACAGTGTTTTCCATCTTTCAGTCACCTGGGAGTTTACCTGACCACCATAACTTTTCAAGTGTCACACAGTGGCTTGGTGGCTACATCAGGCAGTTCCCTCAAGCCTCTGGGATGCATCTCATCAGTTTCCATAGACACACCTATATTCAGGTTCCTCAGGTGGTCATGAACCTGATCATTGTTTACAGTGCCAGTGACTTAACTTCCCCAGTCCCTGCTCCCAGCTCCATCCACTCAGGAAGAGTGAGAACAAAGGGTGCCATTGAAAACTGAGTCAAAAATGTCCTCATAAAAACAGTCAACTTGCAACACCACTGTTTAATACTGCCTCTTCAAAGGGGGGATATAAACAAAATTTTCCTCAGTTTCATAAAAGACTGAGCTGTTGGACAAATAACCCTGAATACTGAATAAATGACAAAGGTAATAAATCAGTTTGCAGTTCCTCAGAATAGGCATTTAAGCTGAGCATATGTATTTTCTCCTTGGAAACTCACAGAACACATTGGGAATCTTATTAATAGAAAAAGCTATTTTAGATATCTAGAAGTCACTTAAAACTCTATTACTAATAGTTTTCCCCTCTGAGTTCTAGAAAATTGGATTAATGATATGCACAAATGAAATTTTATAACATGCAGTAGAAAAGAAACAAAAATTCACTGTGATTTCTTATTAAAGTAGGTCTCAAAAGCAGTTATTTTAATGCTAAATATTTGGAAAATAAAAAATGTGAGAGAACACAGTACAAATATTTTAACAGCTCTTTGAGATGTTTAATGAATAATTTGTGGGGCTAAAAAATCCTGATACAGCCTTACAATCCCATCCCAGCACAAAGGCTTTGGGATCATATGAAATTTCAGTTCACTACTTCCTATGTGTCTATGAAAATATATTGTTGGATATTTTCAATTATATCAATTACTAATGTACTAGCACTAGTTTATACACAGCAACTGCACTGCAGTCACACAGTCAGAGCCAGAGCTGTAATCTCACTCAGAAGACAAAGAAAATCCCCTGGCTACACCCGTTCATGATTTTTATTCTGTTACTCCTAGACAAATCACTTTAAGACAGACAGCTCCATTCTGCAGGGGGTTTTTTCTTTTCTTCACATGATTCCCATTAAAATATTTGCTATTACACAAAAAGTATAAAATCAAAAGTATTCTCAACTTTCTTCTGTTACAAAGTTGCTCTTATTGCTGTACATATGTGACCATAAGAATGTGGTTTGAAATATCTGATAATGGATTCAGCTCTTTCTTCTCTCTGACTCAGAGTGGAGCATTATCCTCTAAATCTGGTAAAACAGGAATATGAACTTCAATAATACATAAGTCCAGAAACTTCTACTGCAGCGATAATTTTTTTCATTGAAAATATTCTTATCACTTCATGTTCTCTCATACCTTTACCTCCTGCGAGAATCAAAAGTTGTCCTAATATGTCTCACTAGGTTATCCTCTGCCAGATGATTTGTTGATCTAAACTTGACTTCAATTCTGTCTGAAGATTAAAGACTCAACAAGATGCATGTCACTGCCAACATCAACTATCTGTCATTACTCTCACGTACATTTTAGCTGTGATATTTACCTAGTTATTGCTGTTTTGTAAACAGGAGACAAAATGATGAATACCTTAGCAGTTAACCTTTCCAGACACCTTACCTTCTGATTTAACACCCAGTCCTCACTCTTTGCTTAGACAGAGCTCCCAAATCAAACCCACATCAATTATTTTCCTTGTGAAAATCTAGTAGATAAGTTGACTAAAGTAAGAAACGTTCCATTTAGAAGCAGTATTCAAAAACTTCAAAATATCCAAAACCTTTCATAATATTGTCTCATGAAAATAAATAGCATTTCCAATACACATTAACGTCCATCTCTGTATGCATATATAGTACGTGAAATAAAAGCACAGCGATTTGCAAGCATGCCCCCTTACACATAAACAAAGAGAGAATTACACAAATTGAAAAAAAACTCCTCTGTAATTTGTGCCATAATTAAAAGGGCAGTTCCACTGCCTTACTAGTAGGTGGCCTATCAACACACAACTTTCAGTAAGACTGAAAAATATCTGGAAGTTTTGGCAAAAAAGTGCTGAACAGTTCAGTTACACAGTCTTGGAGTGGCTTTTTGTATTATTTCTTTTTAAACTACATCAGTGATTATGCATCATTTTCTGGATAGGCTAGAATTACTACTGTGATGTAGAATTATTGTATAAATAGCATCTATGGCCTAGCAAATTTGTTAATTTGGTTATGCAGTGTCTAATGTTCAAATCTATGTTTCCACAGAGGAGTGCTTAAGTTTAATGAAACTTGAAAAATAAAATTTCTGAACAAAAGTTCAATGGTAAGAGGAGGATGGTGAGTGCTATTACATTGTGTCTGAGGAAGCCCTACAGCAAACCATTTTCTAACATTCTCTGGCCCTTCCAGGCAAACATTTACAGAAAAAAACAGCAACAAAAACATTGAAAAAAGAAATCATGGGTACAAGCTAGCAGGATAAACATATTGGAGGGAAAGTGAATAAATGAGAATAACATAAAAGCTACAGATGAGCAGAAGTCACATAATTTTAATGCTGTTGAAAGAACAGTGATTGCTACTAGAAACATTGAGACTTTTTAGCTTATTTCCAAAAAAAGTCTGATACAGGCTCTACTTTACCCTCTACTAGAACAATCTACTTGTCCCCTGGTCACCAGTGGTGTTCCCCAGGGCTCAGTTTTGGCGCCAGCCCTTTTCATAGTCTTTATTGTTGATCTGGATATGGAGGTCGAGTGTCCCCTTAGTCACTTTGCAAACAACACTAAGCTGGGTGGGAGTATTGATCTACTATAGGGTGGGAAAGATGTTCAGTCATCTGGACCAGCTGGATCAATGGGCCAAGGGCAATTGCATGAGGTTCAATAACACAAAGGGCTGGGTCCTGTCCTTGAGTCACAACAGCCCCATACAGCACTACAGGCTTGGGCAAAAGCAGCAGAAAAGCTGCCTGGCAGAAAAGGACCTGGGGGTGCTGGTTGACAGCCAGTCAAACATGATCCAGCACTGTGCCCAGGTGGCCAAGAAGGCCAAAGACATCCTGGCCTGTATCAAAAATAGTGTGGCCAGCAGGACCAGGGCAGTGATTGTCCTCCTGTCCTCAGCATTGATGAGGCCACACCTCAAATCCTGTGTTCAGCTCTGGGACCTTGTCCTAGTTTCGTCCAGGACAGAGCTAAATTTTGCAGAAGCCAGGAGGGGGCATTGCTAATACCCAGAGGTTATTCTATACCACCTCACATCATTTTTCAGGGGTGAGAGAAGGGGTCCCTTCTGGTCGAGTAAGTATGGCGGGGTATCACTGCTTTGCTCTGTAACTGACGTTTTAGCTCTTTCCAGTAAATTGTTCTTATCTCAACCCCTGATCATTACCTTTTATGCCACAAATATTCCTCTCCACACCATGCAAAGGGGAGGGGGAGAGGAGAGGGGAGTGAGTGAGTGCCACATGGTTTGGAGTGCTTCAGTGAGAACATTAAATTGGGGAATACCATTTCTAAACCTTCACAGCCCCAGACACTGAGGTGCTGTAGAGTGTCCAGAGAGGGGCAACAGAGCTGGGGAAGGGTCTGGAGCACAAGTTTTATGAGGAGCAGCTGGGGGAGCTGGGGTTGTTGATCCTGGAGAAAAGGAAGGTGAGGAGTGACCTTATCACTCTCTACAACTGCCTGAAAGGAGGGTGTAGCCAGACGAGAGTCAGTCTCTTCTCCCACATGAGAAGTGGGAGAAGCCACAGGATGAGAGGAAATGACCTCGAGTTGCACAAGGGGAGGTCTAGATTGGATACTAGAGAAAAAATTCTTCACTGAAAGGTTGGCCAGGCATTGGAACAGGATACTCAAATAGTAGGTAGAGTTAACATCTCCAAAATTGTTAAAAAAAAATGTGTGCATGTGTCACTGAGGGACACGGTTTAGAGATTAACACAGTGGGGATAGGTTTATGGTTGGAGTCAATGATCTTAGAGGCTGTTTCCAATCTTGACAATTCTTTGATTCTGAGATCTGTATTTGTGCCTTTTTTGTGGAAATAGATTTTAATAGCATTAATAATATTTTTTTTCTCGTTTTCATTAACAGTGCATAATATTATGAGAATAAAGAAGAAACTTTTTCTGCCTCTACTACCTCAGTTGTTAAGCAGCAACCCCTTAAAACCCTCTGTTTAATGGTTTAGAGTAGCCTCTGGCAGGAAACTAGTAGCCTTTCCCCTTTCTTCCAGGCTATTTCCCCTTTCTTCCAAACTATGTCTTAAAAGTTGTTTGTCCTTTAAACTCACTGACCTATCTGAGTTCTGTAGTCAAAGTGCTGGTAGAACAGTGTTCATTTTATGTCCATTATCTCCTGCTTATGTCTTATGATCTGTTAGTGTGTTTAGATGCCAGGCTGAAGCTATAAAATATATCTCGATGTCTGTGTAAAATTTTCTTTGCAAAATATAGTACTAGTAAATAAATCAAAACACTCAAATAAGTGTTACTTGAGTAATAGAATACTAAAAGAATAGAAAGTTCTAGCACAGATTTCTGTATTTCAGGACACTCTCTCTCTTCCTGTTTTTCTTAGTTAAACCTATGATATCAAGCTAGGTGGAGGTTTTAGTCTTTAAGCTGTTTTCTCTTAGTGTACATAAGGAATGGAAATCATGGGGAAAGCTTAGGACTACTGCATTTAAAATCTAAGGCTGAGGTATTAGTACAGCTGGGTGCATGGGCTCGACAGTGGCAAACCCATAGTGGGCCCAGTTTCTTCAGCTCTCAAAGATGCCACCTGTTACAGCTATATTTTTCCTTGTAAGAGCAGTAAATCCCTCTCAATATCAATATAATCTGTCAAACAAGCTTTTATATTGTAAGATCCAAAAACACAGGGGAGGCAAGCGTTAAAATTATTGTTATGGAGCTTAAAACAGCAAGGGCTAACACATGAAAGCATTAAGAATTTGTTTCTCTAAAACTCGTAACATCAGGTTGGGTAGATTTAGATTAGGTATTAGGAAGAAAATCTTACTGTGAGGGTGTTGAGGCACTGGCACAGGTTTCCCAGAAAAGTGGTGGAAACACCATCCCTGGAAACATTCAAGGCCACATTGGAAGCGGCTCTGACAAACCTGGTCTAATGAAAAGTGTCCCTGCCCATGGCAGTGTGGTTGTAACTAGATGACTTTTAAGGTCCCTTCCAATGCAAATTATTCTATGACTCAATTATTCGATAATATATATCTTTATTAAATTAAGATCATTACTGAACACTTTAAAAAATATAAATTTATATTTTTTGCAGGATTCTATTTTTGTTTCCTTTTCCCCACAACCTTATGTTTTGATTCATCTTGTTTGAGGCTTAAAATTCTGTAATACTTCTATTTTTCTTAACCTGTAAGGAATATAAAACACCACCTGTTCCCAGAAACAACTCTCCATCTACTTGGATATAAGCAATAACTGCCTTATAATCAGATAGCAAAAATGTGCTAACTTTTTCCCATGTTTGATCCATACTACATACATGGTTTTCACTACAATCTGGCAAGTATAATTAAAGACAGAGAGATATAAAAATGTAGAGGGGATTGTTCAGTGTAAACAAGGAAAAAAATTATCAGTAAATTAACAAGAATATCCCTGGATGCTCATTTCCCTGCAATAGAGTTAAATGGAATGTGTATAAATATCTGAATATCTTGGACCAACTCACCAATCTCTGCTGGAAGATGGTTGATTTGATTTTTTGACAATTCCAGTACTCTCAGATCTTGAAATATTGCAATGTAGGTTGGAATGGTTTGTATCAATGTATTGTACACATGCCATTCTTTCAGATAGGTCCGTTCTTTCAGAGAATCTGGGAGTTCCTGTAAATGAAATAAGAACAGGCAAATAGAAAGCATGAAGTTAGAATTTTGTTACCCTGTTTCCAAATAGGGAGAAAAATGCACTTTGCCTTAATTATCTTGATGTAGAATAGCAGTTTGCCAAAGCCTTACAGAAGCTGTCTGCTTTTGAAGAGCATTGCAGCTGTCTTCACCACATATTTATTTTTTTTAACTCATAATGCAATTATTTGCTCTAAAACAGAAACCTATCTGAAGAACTCAATCTGTTTGGTGTCTCACACATTATCTCTTTTTTCCAGATGGAGGATTTTTTTTAAACATATTTCAGTGCTTTAATTCACACATAAAGATGTAGTGAAATGCAGTACAGAACAGAAGAGTGCATAGAGACTATCTAAATAGGGTCTGCTAAAAAAAAAGAAAAAAGGTGTGACTATGTTCTGAATACCTGCCAATGTTTCAAATTTTGTTTTCCAAGACAGAACAGAAGCATTTCAGATAGTGTACACACATATCACCTGTCTCAACTTCCTAAACTGCTACAGCAGTGTTCAAAAATTTTTCCAGGTTTTCTTTAGGAAGAATAAAATTGATTTTTAAATTAAATAGCAAAACTTATCTTTAAATCAGTCCATATTTGCAAGTAGTTCTTGATTTAGTCATGCAGAATCCTTTGTTTTCCAAATTCCAGTAATTTTTAAATTTCCTGTGATTTCTGAGTAATTTTCAGATTATTCTATTTAACAAAACTCTTTAACGTAAAAATGAAACTAAAATTTATAAAGCCTTTGATTCTTACAAAATTGCTTTAATTAATTGGTATTCACTTCAGATCTACATGTCTTTGTTTGAATTTTGTCACTGAATTCTTTGAACTTGAAACAGACAAAAATCAGTTTCAAAAGATGATGGCCAGATAATTTAAACTCCACTTTCTTAAGCATCACATAACTTACCAGCCTGTCCTATGTTTTATGGCACTGTGCACTGGTAAACATGAGGAATAAATAATCTGGAAGAGGTTCTACCACTAACTTTGCTCTGTAAGAAGACATGTGAGAGTTTCAGCGTTTGATTCTTTTATATATTTCAGATTTGTTTCCTGTGTGTGAAGAGTATGACACAGTAGGAATTAGTGTTTTTATAAAAAGGATATTGCTCATTTCTTTTTTTCCTTCTAGATTTCATAGATCCCCCAAGACGTTTATAAGAGTGATGCATTTGAATTAGGTTTTTTTTATTAATGCTGAACTTCTGGATTAGCAATACTGCTACTTAACTCTTAGTTAAATTAAAACATCTAATTGCCATTATAGATATACTGGACTGTTGACCAGAAGCCGTTTTTTCATCATTACTGCCTCTCATTTCAGTTCTTTTCAAATTTGCACATGCAGACAGAAAACCTATGTTTTGTCATTCTGCCTTGCTACCTTCCCTTTCATATTTGATACAGATAATTTCATTTCTTATTTCATCTTCCAGTTAGATATGTGTGTGTATTCCATTGTGACCCATCTTCTGTATTTGTCAGTTTAAGACAATTAAAAAATAAAATACCTCAAATGTCTCAGGGCTGGTAGTGAGAAATCTCTCCAAATTTGTGGAATTCATCACTATTTCTCACCTTCAGTGCTGCCCATTTTTCTGCAGCAAAATAAAATACTAGATGACAGCAAGAAATTTGGTTAGCATTGTCTTTCCTACCTGTAACGCATGGAAAATTCAGTACAGGGGATAGTATTTAGCTGGAGTGTCATAGATGCCTCTGTAGGGAATAACTATGATTCAGAGAGAGAGATGAATAATCATACTGAAGGGGAAAAGATGTCTGTTAACATTCTATTTCTCCACAGTTCAGATCAGTCTTTGACTTTCTATTGACCTACTGTTTTTTGCACTTTTTTGTCACAAGACACCATCTCCAGCTCTTTGGTGGCAAATACAGCCCTTTTCCCTCTGAAGCCAACAGCCATGCTGTTTTCCCACACTGAAGGGGGTACTCCACAAAATTCTCCTTGATCCATTGAAAACAGTGCAGCACACAACGCTCTCTGCCAGATCAAGATCAAAGTCATTCACCATTTTAGAAAAATTAACCCAAAATATGAAAAATATTTGTTTATTATTAATCCATAAAGATTTTTTTAAAATCTCTGTGTCTGCATTAAGGCTAGTTTAGAGCACCAAGATATTCCTGTGCAGCAACAGAAATACATTTAGACATGACTTCAAAAGAATGGAAGTAGATTCCATTTTTCTACCAACTGCAAACTTGCTTTTCTTTCTTGAGAATATTTCTTTGTATCATGTGATCATATTTACAACTTGCAAATGCAAGCATGCAAATACTTTGCTACTATGTGCCTTTTCAATATTTTCCATTTTAAAATACATTTATATTTGTGTTGCTGAAGCATAAATGGATGTGATATTTTGCTTCATTTACAAAGTAGATAGGGATGGCAACTGAAACTTCCACAAGCTTTACGTTTGCTTTACTCTCTGATTCTCTTGTGTTCTTTTGTAATCTTCTGCTGCCATGCTAAAGCTGCCATCCTGCTGATAAATTGCTGCATGAAGACTGACACTTGGAGGATAGTCAATCTTTTGTCTTTAACCGCAAAACAATACTTCAAACTTGTTTGATTTTTGGAAGAGAAAAAAAGTTTTAAAAGGAAATAAATAACAAACATACAACCACTGCTGATTATAATATTTCTAATTAGGAGAGAAAATTACCTGCTAAACCTGAGCCTGAACTAAAACTGTGATCAAAGCTCTAAGAAGTTTCAATTTGGTTTATTTTCCAGCTCTATACTTTTATTTGTCATGGGCCAAAACAAAATTTTGGATCCAAACCTCCCACTCTTTTAAAAAAAACTTAAGTTTGTTCCAGGCACTCCCTGCTGCAGGTCTCCAGCACAACACTGGCACTGTCCCCATGTCCCCCCTGTTGTCCCAAAACAACTGGGTATTGTCTTTCACTCAGTGTGCAAGAGGCTGATCCACACACAGGAGTTCTTTGACTAATTTACAGTTCTGCACAGAAAGGGTTGCTGGGTGGCAAGCCCTAAACCTTAACAAAGCAATTCTATCAACAAGTAGTTTATCCTTCTGACACCTGGACATCACTCCCCAGCCACTGGCTGCCCAGGGTGGTGGCACCCCAAGAAGCTGAAGGCAGACAGGGCTGAGCTAAGCAGGGCCACAGGCACTGGGACTATGTGGGGGTGATGGTTTGGGTCAGCTGGAGCCTCTGTGAGGAGAAAGCAGCCTTATGCCAGGCATGGCTGCTTCCAGCTGGGTCCACCTGCTGGAAACCCACCCAGCCCGCTCTGTGCATCCCCACCCTGCTGTTACAAGACCACTGGAGTCACTGCACATGGGGTACCGTGATCACAGCAGCACATTCCTGGGCCTTTTGTGGTGCAGGGGTCTCATGGTGCCTAGAGTCCACTGTCACGCAGGGCCACACGTGACAGGAGGTTATTTAAAAAACACTAAGATCTGGAGTGCCAAATCCCAGGAGAAGACTTCCCTCAGGAGGCAGCGTCTCCCCTGAGTGCCTCAGTGGCAGAGGCTGCCAAAGAGTCACAGAGTGACAGACTAGGGGGATGGGACCACCACCTCCTCCTCCACCTCATCCTCTTTGTCTTTCTTCTCTTGCCCATTGGTGGGCCACAGGCAGCCATAGGCAGTAGTGCAGGCAGAGGAGCGCTGAGTGCCTCTCACTGCCAAAGCTCAAGAGATGCCAAAGGCAGCAGCTTCTTCTGACTTCGTCAAGCACGTGACAGCAGCAGACGCAGAGAGACAGGGAGCTGCTGCACACAGACCCTGCTGCCCACCCCCCAGCTCCTCATCAAGCCCTCTGGAAGCCCACGCCCTCAATGGCCAATGGGTGGGGTGGTAGCAGGGGCAGTCCTGGAAGTGTCAGAGACAAAGAAGGAGGTCTTGTCAGAGGAGGGGGAAGTCTTTAAATTCTACAACCCCCAAGAGCTGTCTGAAGTGGAACATAATGAAGACCAAAACTGGAGTGCTAGAAAAGAGAAGACCCCCTTGCCCCTCACACGTCAGGCATGGTCAGAGTATTGGGGCTTTAACAATGGGGTATCCCAGCTCAGTATCCCACCTCTAAGCAGGAGGGAAACAGGCTCAACTTTGATCCTGATTTATGAGCCTCCCTGGGAGGCTGAAATTATGGATATGAGAACGACAGCAACATCCACAGCAGCAGACGCAGAGAGCCAAGAAGCTGCAATTCACAGGCCCTGCTGGTCACCCCCCAGCTCCTCCACGTCAAGCCAGCTGGAAGCCCATGTCCTCAGTGGGCAGCAAGTAGTACTGGAAGCAGGGGCACTCCTGCCAGCACCAGTGACCAAGGCCTTGGCTAAGACGGAGAAAGACTGGGAAGATAACAGAGACCAAAAGCTGTCCTGAGGAGAGGACAGCACAGAAAAAAATTGGAATACTGAGGAAGAGAGTCTTCCCATGCCCAGCCCACACAAGGCATGAGAAGAGCTCTGGGACAGTCAGCTACACACACCCACAAGCACCAAATTGGATCTGCTGAGGTGGGTCCATAGCAGGCTTTCTTATGACCTGGATCCACCCTGCTTGGATTGGGAGGAAGAAAGTTTTTTCAGCTTTGAAGGCGACCTCATGTGGCATATGAGGGAAAGAATCACTTCTGAAGAGACCACTTTCTGGGAGGAGGATTTGATGGCATGGAATAGGAAGTCATTTGAGTGTATGCTACACAGGTCCTCACCTCCAGCTGTCCCCAAGCAAGAGGCCTCTTTCTTCAGGAGGGCACTTGGTGCACTGTGCTGGGTGTTCCAGTGCCCTTGCCTCACAAGACAGCCAGAGCTATAGCAACCTGCTGCCAGCGTCGGCAGATCTGTGGAGATGGCAGCTGGCCCTAAGCCTGTGCCCTGTAATATCCCAGGAGATAAGGGGCTAATGTGTATGTCTCAAACAGCAGTATACGGATGGATGGCTGTGGATCCAACCAAGTATTTTGGTAATAAAATACAAGAATTGTTGATAATAACCAAGGATTTTTGGTAATAACATGCCATGGGAAAGAACATGATATGGCTGGAGAAGGCAGCCACACAGTAGGCTGTGCCGGCTCAAGTAGAGCAGTGCCTCTTCAGGACAAACATCCTTGTTGTAGCTCCCAGAGATAAGCATGATGCAGAACCCCCTAAGCACAGGAACAAGGCCAAGAAATGGCCTTGGACTGGACAGGGATATCAAGGCCACCCAAAACCCCCAAAGGCCTCCAACCTATTTCCAGAAATGTCTGTAAGAATGGACTATTCGTGATGACAAATTTGCACAGCAAGTGAGAAACCTGCCTTCAGGGCACAAAAACCTCTCTATAAAATGTACCTCCATCAAGTCCAGGAGGAATTTCCCTTGTGATATTAGACTTGTGGAAAAAGGAGATAATAGCTTCCACTTGCTCTCCTTGTAACTCTTCTGTTTGGCCATTAAAAAAGCCAAAAAGAAAATGGTGATTGACTATGGATTGTGGAAAACTAAATGCTAATACTGCACCTTTAACAGCAGCAGTGCCTAACATTGGTGAGTTAATTGCCATAATACAGGAAGATCATCCAAGTTTAGCCACCACCACCATGAAAGATCAGTACTTTATGGTTCCATTTCAGGAGAGCCATTGGAATTGTTTTGCTTTTACATGGAAGGAGATGCAATACACTTTCACCCAAATACTGCAGCAATACCAGGACTCCCCCACACTAGGATACTTTACCCTAGCCCAAGAATTAGCTGCAATTTCAGTAGATGAGGGGATAAGGACTTACCAATATATTGATGATGTATTGATGGGGGTCCAGACACAGATAAAATGGGAAACATTAAAAAATATATTATTAAGCACATTGAAGGTGTAGGGTTAAAGATCTCAGAGGATAAAATTCAGTGTCCCGGCAAGAGGAAAAATTCTTGGCAAGGGAGATGCTTTTCCCTCTTGAGACATTAACCTCAGTGTAGCAAGTAACCATGCCATAAATTAAAAAGGAGCAAGGGCACCTCAGGAGATCTGCCCATAGCCTATCCCTAAGTGGTACGTTTTGATAAAGCACTGAGGGATGTTACCATCCCCAAGCACATAACCCACAGGCCTATCTTGGGACTTTTTCACCCCATGGCTTAACACTGGGCCCAGTTCCTGGAAATTAAGATGCACTGGACCCATATCCAACAGGCAGTACTTGTGGAAACCCTTGCACCCACTACCTGTTAAAGACTATTGTGCTCCCATTGTCTCCCTAAATATATTTGTTAGACTGTAATGACACCTGGATTTGCAAGATGAGGAACTATCTTGTACCATTTGGATAGGCTTTGAGATTTAAAATGCTTTTTACACTTTATGTAGTTATCAGATCACATCAATGGACAATAGAAAACATCACATAGCAAGTGCATACATCAAGCAGTTGGACAAAGTATGCCTCTGGAAAACTTAAATTGCAAGTCCAATAAGTGTCAAAAAAGATTTTAAAAAATCAATGAGGATTAGTTAAATTAATCTTTAATTACTTAAAGAACAAGATGTATGTGGAATGTTATATTCAACCGATCGAGAATGTTGCATTACCTTTCGTAATGCCTCTACTTCCGTTAAGAAAGCATGAGCTAAAATGAAAGAAATAACTAGCTAAAATGCAGAACTGTTTCAATCCATGAAACCAAATGACTGGTTTAGACAGTTGGAGCCCTATCTCTGGGTTGATGTCTACACTCTGATCATTAGGACTCATAGGGTGGGGCTCATGGTTATTGCAATTTGTAATGATTTCTTATAAAGAAATAATTAAGAATTATTTTCTTAATTATTGGAATGGCAATTGTTTGATATATGATTTGTTGCATTATCTCTTCTGCTTCATTCTTTTTTTGTTCCTCTGTTTGGTATGTTCACATCACCACCATGGATGAAGACAATGATCAAAGACTATGACCACTGATCAAAGTTTAAGTAACAAGGTGGTGTAAGGAAAGGGTTAATAACATTTGCAGCTTATACTTCAAACAAGCACTCAGTGGTAGCTATCTTCTGCTTGTACTATCTCCTCTATCTCTGTATCTCTCTCTCCCTCCTCCCCACCTTGCTCTTTCTTTCCCATATGCTTAATAAAACTGGTACACAAAGTAAAATGATTATTCTTAAACCAGCATTTGGCCTCATTTGCACCTTCATTTGGGCGAAGGACTTTAATATCAAATTGTAACAGTAATTTACTGTTAAAACTTTGTGAGTTTTTTTGCACCCTCTAAATGTTGTCATTTCTTTCAACCATGAGCATTTACAAATCTGGGGTGGGGCATCACAGTCCCAAGGGAGCAGCGTGGGGGATTTTTTGTGGACATGTTAATAAAACAGGATGATTTTCCAACCATACTCACTTGTGCCTGTTGCTTCTTGAGGGAAAGATGAGTGCAGGAAAGGCCCATGCTGACAGGGAGAGCAGGAGAGCCCCCTTACTCCTGTTCTATGGGCTAAGCAGAGACCCTGCCCTTAGCCTCTCACATACCTCTTGCACTCCAGCTCCTGACCAGTTGAAGCCCAGAAGCACAGAGGGGCTGCTTCCCAACAGTGCCACCAGGCTAAACATTCCCCAGGCATTTAGGATCACGGGTTAGTGGTGGATCTGAGAGCGTTAGGTTAATGGCTGGACTCGATGATCTTAGATATCTTTTCAAACCTTACTGATACTGTGATTCTATGAAATGTAGTATGTCTCGGGACCACCTGTAATAATAAAAGTGGTCATGACTGAGTCAGAATTTTTTTTTTTTTTTTGAAGGGGGATATCTCTGGAGAAATCTCTGGAATTTACATAAGCACAAGAGAGATTTTCCCTGTCCATTCAATGCACCAATGCTACTTGACCCATTGTAGGAAATAAATACATCACTATCACAAACAGTTGGGAATAACAACTGGAAATTCTCTGTTCTCAGTGAAAATACATATTATGTTACACAATAAAACTGTGAGAATAAATACAAATATAGTAATTTGCTGCCTTGTTCTATGAGGAAATTACATGCAGAAAAATCATGGTTTATTAGTAAAGAATTTTACCACCATTCACTTACTTGCACATCTGACAATAAAGTTTTTTAAAGTAAGTATGCATCCAGATCCTCTACTTAGGTAAAGCAGGATGGCCGAGAACAGTCCTACTCTGTATTTGAGGAGCATCATCAATTTTCCTCTGCCAGTATTGATATCACAACATTAAAAAATTTGTTTATCCTGAATATTCTGTGAAAAACATTTAATTCACTGATTCACTAGAGAATAAACATTCATTAATTAACAGCAGAAAATAAATACTCAGAGGGGAGAAACAGAGTTAAAGTGATTTAATTTAAAAATTCATATGAATATTCATGGCATTATTTTGCCTCAGTTTCTAGTTCTAATGGTGCTGTTTCTCTGAAGAACAAATTTAATTGAGTAGATACATGTTTATGTGTACAGAGGTTCTCAATTAAGTGTTTTATCAACTATGCATTGTTCTTTCCTAGGCATCCAATTCAAAGGTCCATAATATTATATATATATTTATACATATCTTTTTCACAGTGTGTTTGTCTGAAAAACTCTCAAATAAATAATTTTCTTCTTCTGAAACGTACCTTGGGAACCTGAAATTACTTGTGGCACAACACACCATACTCATGTTGTCAAAGTCCCAAGTGTTTTGCAAACACAGGAAGATTTAGGAGACTCACTGCTGGGGCAATACGACTGTATTCTGCCCCTTTTTTATTAAAAGAGAAAAAGAAGAGAAAACCTGTCTTATTTTATTCACAATATCAGATTGAGATTCTATTATTATAAGACCAGCCCATTTTTTATTGTATGCCCTTTTCTTTCCTAACTTTAAATATTAATTCATTACTGTTCCCAGCTGGCAGAAATGTACACCCATGGGAAGTAGACACTAGAGTCACAGAATCACAGCATCACAGAATTAACTACCTTGGAAAAGACCTTTGAGATCGAGTCCAACCTACGACCCAACACCACCTTGTCAACCCATGGCACTAAGTGCCACATCCACTCTTTTCTTAGACACCTCCAGGGACCATGACTCCACCAGCTCCCCGGGCAGCCCATTCCAAAGACCAACTACTCCTTTTGTGAAGAAGTTCTTCCTAATGTCCAGCCTAAAATATTTGCCTGGTATGTAAAAGGGAGACAAGGACCCCTGAACCTTAAGGATGTTGTCAAAGAATGCCAGCCAGATGGAGCTGTGACAGACAAAGGTAAGACTATCTCATCAATGTAGTTATCAACCACTGTCCGCAGGCTGAAGGTAACTACATGGACAGGCATGGCTAAACCGGAACCCAAGTTACAGAATGTCTTTCAGATTCAGAGGGACTTGCTGAGCACTTGTTCTTCAAGCACAGAGGCTTCGTACTAGTTCTACTTCCAGTGCTGTTGATCCACAAGGAAATATGGATCTACATAAAGAGAATACAATTTTTTTCAGAATTCATATACTGTAAAATTAAGCCCTAGTCTCTTTAGCTACTACTTTGTGCCTATTTGTTCAACCTAGTATTTGTTGTGGGGGCTTTTTGCTTTTGCGTGAGCTACACAAAACATTGTAGTGTGTCATTTGCTGTTGCAATCTAGCATTTTCTCCTTCTGTTTTCCCGGCATCAAAATAATATTCATTTATGTACTTACCCCTTGCAAGACATGCCTAGTGCTAGCTGTATCATGTTTAACATTGTTATTCCTACTTCTAAGAAAACTTGATTTGTACTTGATTCTTCTTGTTTCCAGTCTCTTTTCACTGATCTCACTGTCACTCTAGCTTTGTTAAAAAGCCCAAACTGAGCTGCTTCCTTGTCTTCTTTAACACTGTGTCATAATTCCTTGGCTTTTAATCTATAACTCACTCACTTTATTCATCTTCTTCACAGAAATACGTGCCTTTAAGGAGGCCTATAATCACGAACACTAAAAGTAAAACTGTACCAAAAAGTGTTAAAGACTAATTATTACATAATTACATACATAATTACCCTTTTTTCCCCTCACTATTTTGTTGCTGTTAAAGACCTTTATTTTTTCTCAGATGTGTTAAAATAATTACTTTGCAAGTACAAGGAACAGTGGGTCCCCACCTAATGAAAATACATTATTATATCCATGATATTTGAGAGGTGGGAAAAAAGTGCCACGAGGTCTCAAAGGAAGGAATTCCTATTAGGAACTCAAAATGTGTGATCTGCTCTGATTTTCACCTTTACTAAGGTTCTCAGAAGAAGGTCTGACATTATTTTCAAAATGCATGATCCAGATAATTTTCAAAATATTTTTCCAAACTATCCCAAACTCTTGTGGCTGGGTGAATATTGTTGCCTATCCACAAGTACTCTGGCTGTGCAAGGTATCCTCAAAGATAAGGAGAGACCATGTTCCCTAGGTGCCAGCCAGCCTCATGGTGCTTCTGCTGAAGCATGACCAAAGACATTGACTACATCCCTCAACTGCTAGGTTAATGGGTTTCTCAGTGAACTTAAAGGTCTTCTCCAGCCTAAATACTTCTATGATTCCATCCATTTTAAACCTCCTACTCAACAATGCAGAATCAGTAAGCCAGATGCTCTGTGGATATCGAGGACAAAGCAGCAGCTTCCTTCTAACAAGACTACATTTTTACCATCTAGACATCCTGGGCACTCTGACATTGAGGCCTATGAGAAGGATGTGGTAAAGCCATATCCTTGTGCTGGGGATTACTCCTCTGTGAAACTTAGCTTCCCGGAAGACATAAAAAGAACTGGTATAGCCCAGAAGCAAGCCTTGTTCTCAAAATGAAACCTCTAAGACACACCAGCAACCTACTCAGATTTAACTATCAACTGTCTAGAGGATATATTACTGCTTCATTGATGAAAGGAAAGGGGAAACATAATAGAAATACTTATCAGGTAAAAGGAAGATAGAAGATTCAACTGCTCGTCCCCAAATGGATACTTTACAGGACTGTGCTGTTTGCTGCTGCCAATGGTAAGTGCCAAGTCAACAGCAAATCCAGCTGGTTATGTGCCCGTAAATCTGCACAGGTAATCCCAGCTCTGACTTCTCCAAGTCCCTGAGTGCTTAATCACTGAAACTTTCAACTCATAGATGCATTTGTGTGCAAAACACATCAAAAAAACTAAACCTCAATAGAAAACACAGCTCCCAGCTACATAACATACAGGCTTCTCTGAGGAAACTGTCATATGCCCACAGATTTTTTTAATGTGCAGATTGCTAGACTGTGCAGCATTGGTTTTATAGTCTGAAAATTCATTTTGTTTAAAGGTGAATTACTTTCTTTTTGTGAGAAAGTAATGGGGGGAAACAGTATAATATCTGATTCTGTCTTTGGTTCAGAAGCACCAGTTCAGATTTTAAAAAAACAAAATGAGTGGTATGATTTGTATAACATAAAAACTTTACAAAATTTTTGCAGTAAGTGGATATACGCTTCTTTCAGAACTTTGTCAAGTGAGTTTTCGCAATTTTAAAATAATTTTCAGCTGTTAGAAAGTGACATTTCTTTTTGATTTTAAAGGAGCACTGATCTTTAAATAAATAATCTTTGATTGTATCTTTTTCTGCAGACATCTGAACTCTGTCACAGTTCGTTGTTGAAACAGGACACCCACTTTAGCTAGGCTAGAGCTGGACCATGAGACTTGATGTCTGTTTGATGTGGCCACACTGAGCATCTGATAAGGAGATATAAAAGCCCATGGTGGTTAGGAATGTACTGCTCAAGGTGGCATAGTGTACATAACAGTACACCAATTTCTCTTAAATGGGATTTTTCAGAATGCCAAATTAAAATTACATACTCTGGAAAACAACAAAATGTGTGTTTGATTTTGCCTCCTAATGTAAAGCCTAGCTTATGGTGACAAAGAAAAATTTTAATGGTTTGGCAAAAGAGAATAAGCAAAAGAAAAGTTTAATTACGCAACTCTTCCCTGACGCACTGAGGATATTTGCAGTTGCTACTATATCAGTGTCTAAGGAGCTGTAATCTCTCTCTTTTTTTTTTCCTAAGGGACCACTAAGCTAAGGTTTATAATACCCAAAAGAATGCAGTATTTGACTACACATCTTAAACATCACTTTCAAAATCCCAAGTTCTTGAATGAAGAGATGTGATAACTCTCCAGCAACCAGTCCTATCACATCAATGATTGGTATCAGTTGAAGAAAGAGTATCCTTAGTAGAGCTGAATGGGAACCAGGGTTTTCTATAGTCCAGAAATTTTCACTATTCTAGGTTTATTCAGAAAGAAATTAAAGCAAGAAAAAAATGAAAACTGAAAAAGAAAACACCATCAGATTCAAAATCAAATCTAGGTAATGTTACACTTCAGGTCAATCAAAAAATAATTCTAGCTTTTTTTATCAATTAACATTTTGACTTTTTTTAAATAAAAATGCTACAGAAAAATCAAAATTTTGATTTCACATCATAAATAATGTAGTGTTTCTCTGAATACATATCAATCAAAGCTTTTACAACTCCAGAAAGCTTCAGAACATCTCTAACCCACCACTAGCTCAATTTCAAGCCAGCACTAACTCACATCTTACCTGCAAACTGGTATTTCACATCAAACATATCTGCAAGTCAAATGTGCTTTTTTTTCAATAAGACCATTGTGGATTGATGCTAATATTAGTTTCAAACTGAGTAGAGCTTGAGAAAGTGTTATCAGACCATTAGAGCAAGAACACAGATCTCTGATTAGTCGAAGACAGCAATAAGACAACAGACATTATTTTCATCTCTCTTCACCCATCTGAGAATTTTAGCATAAGATAGTCTTATTGCAACATTATTGCTCATACCAAAATTTTTGAGAGGGAAAAATTACATGTATCAGCAGAGAATTTAAAATACACAGACCTGAAAACAAAACCACTAGTTCAGGCTGAGGTAGAAAATGCTTTAGTCACTTCTAACACTGTGAAAAAGCATCAACTTAATATGCATTTCCCATTAAAAAAAAAAGCAGTGATTAAAAGATAAAGTCTAAGACACCCGAACTCTTCACCAACAGAAACATATTTTCCATTATATTTACCGTCCACTGCTCTCCAGAAAGCTGAAAAATAAACTTGTTTTGTTCCTTATTTGCTCCATCTGGCAAAGCACGACTCTTCTTGAGCTGAGGAGTCTTTCCATAAGTGTCCAGATCCTTCTCATTGATGTCTACAAAGCCATTCTTGAGGTATTTTGATTGAGGAATACCTTTCTTACGGCACTCTAGTATCAAATTCCATTCCTGTTTTATCCTGAAATAGTGCCAAAAAAAGTTTATGTGAATCAGCTGAAAAAATGTGGCAGGTAAGTTCTAAAACTTAATCTGTGTTTGCACAAGTACTTCACAAAATATAATTATTCATCTAAGGTATTGGCTATTTTTTATATCTCTGTTTTAAAAAGGTGCATTTCCTGGAGTTACGCTAAGATTTTCTAGACATACATATAGATTTCAAATGATCAGGATTTCATTCACTGACTACAGTACAGTGACTCCCAGAGAATAATAGAAAAGTGGAGACTGAGCAAATTGTTGTGGAAAAGAGCAAAAATTATGCTCTTCAATTTGATAAGAGAGAAAATATATTCTCACAGAACAAGTTATATGCATAAACAAAATCAAGTACCTGGTGATACATGAAAACATTTTCCTTGGGGAAAAATAAGTGAGAAGTGCCTTTTTCCCTTGCCCTTTCTTGTTCAAGTATAATGATTTATTTTAATTTTTACACCAATAACTTCAAAGTTATTACATGACAACTGATTTCAGATTCAATTTCACTGTAACTTCTGTATCACCTTCAAGGCAAACTTCTTCTCTTGTATCTTCAGGCGCAAATTCAATTTGACATAATTAAGCATTGTCAAAAGCTCATGCTTCTAGTTAGGAGAGATTTATTTCCTCTTACTCAATTAAAGAACTGGTTAATTAACAGAAGCAAGCCTTCCTTACACCAAAATAAGACTCTGCAAAGCCTCTTGTATGATAAATCTGACTTCACACTTTGGATTCTAGATCCTGTGGTACATGAGACTCATTTATGTCATCCTCATCCTCTAATAGATATCTTAGTCTAAAGGATTGAAGAAAATTGACAGTTGAAGAAGGACAAAAAGTTCAGAATAAAGTACCCCAAGAGAAAGTAAATACATCATGTCCTAGAAACAGAATTACATGAAAGTTTATAAAGTTCAAATAGAAAGCAACAAAACCTTTACATGTATTACGACTTACTCATGGGATTTTTCTCTACAATGTTAAGATGGAAAAAAAAGATCACATGAAACAGAATCATAGAATCATGGAATTATTTGGGTTGGAAAGGACATTGAAGATCATCTAGTTCCAGCCCCACCACCACAGACAGGGACACCTTCCGCTAGACCAGGTTGCTCAAGTTCCCCCTCAGCCACAAAGGAGGCTTGAACACTTCCAGGGATGCGGCATCCACAGCTTCTCTGAGGAACTTGTTTCACTGCCTCATTACCCTCACAGTAAAGAATTTCTTCCTAATATCTAATATAAACCTACTCTCTTTCAGTTTGAAGCCATTCTCCCGTGTCTTGGCACTACAGTTCTTGATGAAGAGATTCTCTCTGGCTTCCCTGTAGCCCCCCTTCAGATAATGGAAGCTTGCTATGAGATCTCCAAGCAACTTTCTCTTCTCCAGGCTGAACAACCCAAACTTTCTCAGCTGGTCTTTGTAAGGGAGATTATCCAGTCCTCCTATAAACTTTGTGGTCTCCTCTGGACTTTCTCCAACAATTCCATGTTGTTTTTATTTTGGGGGCACCAGAGCTGGATGTGGGGTCTCACAAGAGCAGAGTAGAGGGGTAGAATCACCTCCCTTGACCTGCTATTGATGCAGCCTAGGACACAGTTGCTTTCTGGGCTGTGAACACACATTGCTGGTTCATGTTTAATTTATTGTCAAGTATCACCTGCAAGTCCTTCTCCTCAGGCCCGCTCTCAATCAATTCTATTCCCAGCCTGTAAGTATGCCTGAGATTGCCTCGACCCAGGTGTAGGACCTTGCACTTCACTTTGTTGAACTTCATGAGTTTTGCATAAACCCACCTCTCAAGCCTGTCAAGGTCCCTCTGGCCGACATCCCTTCCCTCCAGCGTGTCTGTATCACACAGCTTGGTGTTGTCAGTGAACTTGCTGAGGGTGCCCTCAATCCCACTGTTCATGTCACCAAAGAAAAGATGCTGAGCAGTGTCAGCTCTAACACTGACTCCTGAGGGACGCCAGTCACTGAGTCCATCCGTCAAAATCCATGACCCCCTATTTAGAGTCAAAGATGTCATGCAAGACAGCACTGAACACTGTATAAGTCCAGGTAGATGATGTCAATTGCTTTGCCCCTATTCACCAGTGCCATGGCCCCATCATAAAAGACCCCCAAATTCATCAGAATTAAAAACAGAATGTCTGGTTTTAAGTCACATACAAGAAACCAGTTACAAACTTAGGTACAAGAAGTACGTCCCAAAATCTTGTTGAAATAAATAATTTTTGGACCCTCGTAACAAGGAATGAAACTGCAGTGCAGAATACTCTTACAGAAATACAGCAGCACTGACTTCATGCTATCAAAATAAGTCTTTAGAGAGCAAAACTGCATGCCTAGATAGAAAGGTTTTACTGAGACAGTTGTATACATCGTGTCACAGAAATCTCAGGGGATGTTAGAGAGGCTTGAAGGCAGAGAGCGCAGCAATGGCAAAGACAAATACAGAGCACAGGGACACACTGCAGGCACTTTGTACACTTTTGGAAAATACATATAACCATTTATTAGAGGAGCAAGCCTGAGGGACCACCAGACGACAGTTTCAAGGAGCAGCACACTACACATGGAACACAAGAGAACTGCAGAAAGCCCCTTCTGTAATGACTGCAATGTATTCCCAAGTGACATCTTTATAAAGGGAAAGTACAGAAAAGCCCCTTCTACAAATATTTCAGAGGGTGAATTAACAGACAGGTTGTTTAAAAGGTAGCTCACTGGATAAAGTGTTAACAGACTACCTGAAGACACCAAAAACTCAGACTAAGTACATTCTAATGATGACAGTAAGAATCTATTTCTTCCTTATTTAAAAAATATCAAAAATATTTTTAAAAGATAAAATTGTATTTATCTTCAAATGAAAAAAGTTAGAAGGAAATATAAGCTGTGATTAACACAGAAAAAGGAAATGAAGCTACTACAGGTATGAAAATTAGTAGGAAAACGATTTGTAGCATATCAGAAGACAGAAGCCTGAGATAGATGACGGGAACCATAATTTCTCAAAATGTGAAAGGAGAAATAAAGGAATAGTTAAAGAAGTTATTGATAGTTGCGGAAATGTTACTCATTCTTGGCTTCAGTTTTCATTAGAGAGATCAGAATGCACTTCACAAGTAGACATCTGGAAGAATATTTGGTGTTAAAAGTATCAATAGAGGAGGTGTGAGAATACTAAAATATATTTGAAATAACTCTCCCAGTTTCTGTCAGTGTCTACTGCACCTGGAATATTTCATACCACAGCAAGCTGTGATATGTAAATGAGTCAAGAAAAAAAAGACTGGACAGACAGAAAAGCATTCAGCCCAGCGAGTCCCTAGAGTGGACTAAAGGTGCTAGCACAGTCAAGGAAGAGTCCACCAACTATGCACAATATCTTCACAATAATTTTCTGAATTTACTTGATATGACAAAGACAACAAAATAGGTTAAAAGAGATACAGCTTCTTAGCCCATACTCTGATATCTCAACAAGCTGTAGCTAATATTTCTAAATTTTCTATTACAGAGGGAGAGATATCCAAACACCTGATTTCACTAAGCAGCCCTACTAAAGGTATCCTCACCAGCTGCAGTCTAGAAGGGCTCAGATGACAGTTTTCCATATCAGCAGACACGATAGTTCAAACACTTTCAGATGCTTTGACACATGAGCCAATCCAATTTTCAATGTTGATCTTAACTATTCAATCCGTCATTTGGACCCTAGAAACTGCCAACACAGCAGAGTGTGGAGATTCTAATGGCAAAAGATCACTAGGAAAAGCTACAAAACAATATCTTCATATACTATAAGGAAAAAAACCAGTCCCAAACCACCTACTCACATTTTGTTCCAAAACTTGTCTACCAGTGAGCATAGCTAAATAATTATAAAAGCTCTGTATTGATGGGAAATGAAGTGGTATGGGAAGAGTGCTAAATGAATCTCAAGGAAGAAAACAAAATTATCTGAACGATTAAGAGTCAGGAGCCAGAAGGACCATAGGATCAAATACCTAGAATTATTTTTTTTAAATATTCCAAGTTTTACTTACCACTCCCATACTGCTCTTTCTCACATTCTCCAGTCCTCCACCTATAGCTTTTTTGTCCTTCTGTGAAGCTTAACTCTACATTACTACCCTCTCATTTCCATGGAATTCCTTCATTTTCTACCAAAGCAATAAATATTTCACTCCGTGCATAATTTATTGCACTGAAAAAACTTTCCCACAAAATGGGGAGTTTTTGTATTCATTGCTCTTCTCTCAAGCACAAAAAATGACTGACTTATTCCTCACAGTATAAATTCTAAGGTTAGAAATTTAAAAAACAGAAAGAAGAGGTCAAAAAGTTTAATTCAATAAAAAGTAAGCTGCATCAGTGCTGGCTCTCTTAGGTAGACCCCAGGAACACTACAGCTGAGGGCTCAGATCTAAAATTTTACTCTGTCAAAACAAGAAATGTAAAAAATAGAAGAAGGGAGCTACAGTAAAGCTGAAAAAAACAAACTGCCCTCTGACAGTCTGCTGATAATATATACAAAATACAAAACTCAGGAGGTCATTGCTAGCCAAGTAAAATATAATGCATGTAACAAAAATGGCTATTAAGCAAATCAGTCAGTGAAGCATTTACCTCAGAAGAAAGACAGGGGTCAAAAATAAAACCTGGTAGGGAATTCAGCGTGTATATTGCACACTGATACGGAAGTCCTATGTCAAATTTCTTCTTTACTCATATATTAAGTTAATGGAAACATGCGCTGTTAAGCTTTTAAAGAATGCAAGTATTGAGTACAAGCACATTTAGAACAGATGGAAAGAGAATTAATAATGAAGCAACAGAAGTGCATAATTTTGTACAGTACATCTCAGAATGAAAACATTATATTTCCCATGGGCAAAGGGTCTAATAATTTACAACACCTGCCTGTACTCTTGGGTTACATGCTAACCAAATTAATCACTATGAGCCTTACTGGTCTGGAATTGCAACTTATATCAAGCCAGTGTGCATCACGAAGCAAAGATGACAAAGCTGTAAATTTGCAGGTTCGGTTGAGATCAAACCAAAGGGATCTATTTGGCTACATGGTTGTCATTCTGCTCTGTCATTGTAAAAAAAAGAGGTGATGGTACTTTTTATGGGATCATTACAAAAATAAAGATTTTTTAAGTCTTCATTTGGTGACAATCCTCAGATAAGACAGAATTTCTACCAGGTTTGTCATATCTGGAGGCTACAACATGAATCTTTGGGATAGATATCTAAAAGAAAAGGCCTCTAAACCAATGGGGCAAAAAGAGAAAAAAAATCTCCACAAAAATAAAATAATCTTCTAAATACTAATACACTTTTAGAGAAATTAAATTTCTGGTCTTGACAATTTAAAGACTCCTGATGTTCCAGAAACACATTTTCACAGATGACAAATGAGTTACAAAATCACAGCTCTCCTGAAGTTTATGTCTTTTTAATACTATTTAACAATAAAATATTTTTGCCTTCCTCTACACCTTGATCAAATGGTTTCAGTCAGATTAAAGAAACAACAATCATTTTCAGTATTAAGAAAGTTGAAGATAGTCAAGTCAAGCCTAATTTATGTGGGAATATGAACACAAAAAAATATTTTTCCTGGACAAAGGGCCAGATGAGATCTAAGGTTCTAAATCAGCTAACTACTCCAGTATTTCCACTTCAATCATACAAATAGTTCCACTAATTTTAAAAAAGGCTTGTTGCATGCTGCTTATGTTTGTCAAAAAAAAAGTTACATTTCATACCTATACATCTGTAACACAAAAGCACATGTGTCACTAAGGCAGATGTATGTGGTATAGAGGAAATTTTACTCTGGCAAGATATTTTCCAACACATTTCCATTTTCCAGTAAGCTTTCAGGACAATACACTACAGTTATGAAATGGGAACAGCAGGGAAATAGAAGATTCAAGTATTTCCACTTTAATTAGTCCTGAATTTCACTTCAGGAATCATTTCCCAAACGCTACTTCACTATTGGAGCATACGTTCAGAAAAAAGATTCACAGCATATAATTTTTTAATTATTACACATATTTCTTTTCAAGGATGTGAGAGTTCCCTGCTTGAAATTTTATTTTCTCCAACAAAATTCTCCATCTAATCAACCTGGTGCAAAGAGTTACTGTATAATAAGTTCAGTGATTGGACCTTTCAAAGGAACAACCAGCTTGGAAAGGAAGTGTGCGTTGGTAGGGGTTTCAGAACCATTGAAGCTAATGAGGAGTAACTGGGTTTCTTTGAATTGCTCTTCCTTCAGCAGTTATCCTCTGCTCAATGTCTGCTTAGCAGCTCTTGGGGAAAAGCTATGATTCTTAGGTAAGGAAAGGAAGTTTCGTTAGATGGCACTATTTCCTCTAAACCAGGACAGAAGAATTGACCAGGACACTACATGATGACACCAGCTGAGAACTCCTGAGTGATGTTTAAATCAGAATCACTAGCCATGTAGGATCATTAAATAATCGTATGGAATTTTTAGAAGAGCATTGCAGTAAAACTGGAGCTCAGCCCAGAATAATATTTCCTGATGGATGAGTAACATTTGCTTCAAATTCAATTGGATTGATTCAATTTCAGTATCACTGCGAGGCTCTTCCCTCCGTTTTAAAGGATTGTGGCTAAACAACAGCTTTTATCTTACAATGCACTTCTGTGCATTACTTAAGACACACAGTCTGTTTGCACAAGCGCTTACAAATAAAGTCAAATAACTTAGTATATTTATTAATGCTGCAGATTGAAACCAAACATTTTGCCTATAATTTGTGTTTGGGGCCAAGGAACTCCCAGCTTGAGTTTTAGACTTGCTTGGAAAAAGCTCTGCATTGGGTATTTAGTAGGAGAATAAAGATAAACATAACAAATAAAATCTTAGTTCAGGTACAAATAGAGTTATAACACTGAAGTTTGGCAGAGAGATAGAAACAAATCTTTTTTATTGGACAAAAGTGTAACCTTTCAGAGAAAAAAGTCAGTCTGCCTGCAGAGTGTAGTTTGCTGTTTTGCTTTTTACTTTTAATATTTGGGAAGCATATAACTCAAAAAAATAATACATGCACATTTAATTAGTCAGATCTCGAGGAGAAATTTTTGGAGAAGAGACACACTGGAAGAGGTAGCTGAACAACCTTTAATTTTTGCTGCATGTTTGTGGGTGGACAGAGCAGGCTGTGCCATTTCACAACAAAGATTTAGATAGCTAATCTGGGCAAACAGCTCTGGCATTTCCTCACTTGAATGCTTAATTTGTTAGCCTTCAGATTTATCTTACCTGCTTTTCACACAAATGACAAACACGTTGCAACCCTTCAAAAAAAAAAATCTAACTGTAAATTTTCATTCTTATTCCCTTAAAAAAAAAAAGAGAGAAAAGAAAACAAGTAGAAAAGAAATGTCAATGTGGAAAATTGTCATATCACATCAAGTTCATCTGACAACATTCAGGATTTTGAACAATCTTTTATTGTTCCCCCCAACCATGCTCTAGAAGATTAAACATAAAACAGTGCTATAAATACAAACTTCTTTCCATAATATGCACTTTCATAAACATATAGAAAATCTCAGCACAGTGGACACATTTTGTAACATTGTGTTTCATATTCTATGGGAGATTTCGAATGGCCTTGTCTGATGGGATCAAGAGCATGAAGTAAAATGAAAATAAGTCTACCAAACACTGTCCTATTTCTTTTTCTTTTATATTCAGTTGCTGGTTTATGTGTGTTCTTTAAACTGCCATACTTTCACAGTCCCACAAAACCAAAAATTTATCTGATACCAGTACCTCAGAAGGCCAGTATTCTCACTAGTTGGTTGTCCAGAATCAGATTTCACTGGCCAGTTGCTTAAATATCTGCCCTGTAAACAAATCTTTACAAGACCTCACCATTAATGCACAGTTGAAGCTTTTAATTTATTTGTGAGATTTTCCTAAGAAAATCTTCATTCAGAACATATCTTACAAGTTACTGTTTAATGATGCTGCATGAACTAAATTACCTTGCCCTAAGGCAAAAACAGTTCCCTAGAGGTGAACTGGAAGTTTGTCTTTGAATAATACATACTACATTTCACTGCATATTATCAGGTCATTTTACATAGTAACACTGCATATAAAGGAACTGCAAAATCTCGAAGACATTAGCAAATTATAACGTCTTTGAGAAAAACTGGGGTTTGTTTAAAAAAAAAAAAGCAGCCTGAAAAGGCCAGATTCCAAACTCTGTTACATGAGTGTATTTGCAGAGAAACTCTACTAATTTCAACCCTACTTAGCAATTCACTCTGACTTCTGGCAAAAGTAAATATCTAGAATCTTAAATGCTAGAACGCAGCCTCATTTCAGGAAAGTGTCCCTTGTAAACGTCTTTTGGGAATTATCATTTGGGATCATAGTACTTTCAAAATACTTTCTTACTGTGGCACAGTATGTACTTGCTTTGATTTCAGTGGACCTACCTGACAATAGTAAAATTTTAATCTCTGAGTATGATACCTGAATTTAGTTAATGCAGAACTCCATAAAATAATGAAATGCAGTTACACATCGAAATATTATTTGTATTATTTAATTAGAAATACAATTTAATCTATACTTTAAAGCTAAAAGCCAGTGAAGTCTTCTCATATTTTTGGTCCAACATTTGAGAGCACTGAAAAGCACTTAAGAAATAACATGTGAGCTGACATTTAGGACCTAAATGCCAGTGGTCACTTCACACCTCATAAAAAAAGAGGATTTTTTTTTAACTGAATTTAGCATTTTGTTACTAATATTCTTATTACTTTGACCATTATTCTATCAGCTTTGTTCATTCTATAAGGCCTGAATCATGAGAATGCACACGAACTTTTTCATTTGTTTCAGTGGGTATAATATGATCACTCATATTCAGAAGACAAAGTCTAATGTATCTCCTTCTTTTTTCCCAGGACCTCTACAAGTAGAACTAACTGGAAAGCAATCTGAGTGTGTGAAGATACACAACTATGCAAAGCACAATATGCAACTAGCAATTTAAAAGAAGAAAACAAAAATCCTTTGTGCAAGCTGCAGGTGCACCTGGGAACTTTTACTTCTGTGTATTTTATCTCAAATTCCCCATCTTCAGGTGGTACAGGAGGATAAGATAATGAATTTGGACATCATTACTGGAAAAAAATCAGGAAAAGTGGTGAAGCTCCACTCTTTCGGATGGAAGTGTATCTACAACAATTAACCACAGGCAGAAAAACAGGGAGAATGTATTGCTTTTATGGAAAAGACAAGTCAATGTAAGAAATTAGTCTTAACGTATGCTACTGACAAAAGATATGGGAGCTCAAATTAGCTACCTCAGAGGACATAACGTGGCCCTCTTTCCTTCTTACAGAGAGAATTTACCATGCATCATTTGCTTTTCTACTAGTGAACTCAACACTTATCTTCTGCACCACAGAAAACCAAAACAAAAGTGCAGCAGGGGGATGTTGACATGTTGTCCACACTGGGACAGAAATAAGGTTTGAATAAGTTTCATCCCAAATCCTTTCACTTGTCTTTTCCACATAAGGGAAACATAATGTAAATACGAAACATAAGGGAAACAGCAAACATCCATCTCTCCACTGTCATGGTTAAACCCCAGATGGCAACCAAGTACCACACAGGCACTTACTCCCCAGCCCCCAGCAGGATGGGCAGGAGAATCAGAAAATAAATATAACATTTCTGCATTAAGAACAGTTTCATAAGAGAAACAAAGTAAATAATAATAATAATAATAACAACAACAACAACAACAACAATGAGAGAGAGAAAAAGAAAACCCAAGAGAAATAAATTATATAAATTATACCCAATACAAGTGCTCACAACCTGCTGACCAACTCCTAGTCCATTCCTGAGAAACAATCACTCGCTCCTTGCCAAGTCCACCAGTTTCTATACTGAGAATAATGTTCTGTGGTATGGAGTATCATGTTCAGGTCAGCTGTCGTGGCTATGCTACCTGCCAGCTCTTTGTGCAGCCCCTAACTAGCAGAGAATGAGACACTGGAAAGTCCTTGACTTAGCATAAGAACTACTTAGCAACAATCCAAACAAGTGTGTTATCAACATTATTCTCATACTACATCCGAAACACAGCAGTGTACCAGTTACTAAGAAGAAAACTAACTCCCAGTTATGAAGAAGAAAACTAACTCTATCTTAGCTGAAACCAGGACACAGCTCACACCAAAAAGAAAGCTTATCCTTGCTAGAGAATTCAATCTGAAGGACGAACTTCTTTTTCTTTTTTCTTTTTTTTTTTTTTTGTTAGGAGTATGGTTTTTTAATGTAAGCTTTGGTAAAGATGGGAAATCCAAGACTGCTCCTATGGCTGTTTTGAAGAGAAAGGTTCCACAGAAAGGACAGTCAGACTTTGCATTACCCTGGTCTCATCTTAGACCAGCTGCTCTGTTGTCAGGGTAGCTGCACTGGCAGTGAGAATGTATGAGTGAGGGCCTGAAAGCACTGAAACACCACACAAAAGTTCAGTGCAATTATGTTCTTAAACAAGGTCACTGTTTAATCCTATGTATTTTATTTTTGGAACAGAAGGTGATTTTTACTTTTTTCTCTTCTCAGAGGGAGGAAATTAATGTCATATGTTTCCAACCTTGCCAACACAATATAATATTTTACAGTGTCTTATGGGAAGCAAAGTACTGCTTAAAGAAAAAATTAATTCAATATAATAAAAACAATAAAATTATCAGTGTGTGTAAGCATTGTAATCAAGGCCTTCTTTAATACCCCAACAAGAAAAAAATAATCAATCAATTCTTATTCTCTTCACTATTAACTATACAGAAGCAATTGAATATGTCCACTAATTTAATTAGTTTTCTTTCTCCTGTCAACTCAACAAAAAGTCTTAAAGTATTTCTTAGTACTGAAACTTACGAGCATGTTCCATAATTAATAAGCCATACTTTTATGCAGCATATGAGAGATAGAAAGGTACAAAATGTGTTATTTTTCCCTTCAATTTATGTCTACAGTAAACAATAAGGTATACCACTAATATATCACATAGGAAAGAGCAGGAACTAATGAAATACAAGTGTAGTTTGTGCTGCATTTCTCTGTCATGTAGGGAAAGGAGGAAAGAAGTCATTGAAATCAAACCCAAACCCCAAAATTTTAACAATCAAAAATAAATGTTTCATATATTAGTTATATTTATTATATATATTTATAGTATATTTAGTATATATCAATGTTAGTGGATAATAAGAACAGATTTGGTTAAAATGAACAACACAAAAGTTGTCTTACTTCTCCAATGCACTTTTTTCTAATCTTTCTTTCTCCTTCTTCTGACGTTCTTTGTTCTTCTTAACTCGAGTTTCCCACAGTCCTCTTATGACAGAAAAGTCAAATATTATCACCTGATGCCCCATATTGTTGACATTAAGCTTCTCCTGTAAGAACAAGGCAACCCTTCAGAAAAGGAATAACAAGAAAAATAAAGATCCAAACTATCATGTTTCATTTAAATCATCTGGGGATAAGAGCTGAAGTAATAAGAAATATTAACATAGTATGTTTTCCATCTTACCCAATTTATCTAGGGTTTTGTGCTGGCGTAATCAATGTAGCACTCAATTGACTTGTACATAAAATCCACGGCAACAGCTACATGCTGAATTTTTGTATTCCTTATATTTTTTCCTTTTCAAGATAAAGACAGAGTTGCAAAAAAAATACTGGTTTGATTAAGTAACATTGATGAAAATAGCTTTGAAGGCTTTGCATTTTTAATAATTTCTGTGACTAATATTAAAATGAATGTTCATACAGAATTTATTCATTTTAAATCATGCAAAAGCCCTTCATCTGAAGTTCTCGTGTATTGATCTTTATGACCTCAAGCTATCCTATTTCAGTGGAATTTGTGAAATTCCAGAGTTCCCATTAGTATGTGCTTATCTGTGAAATGCATTGAAAGACAAGCCCCATAATACACGAAAAAATTTACCTGAGGCAGAGACATGGGGAAGGTTTTTTGAGCATATCATGGTCTCCACTTATTAACAGGTCCTTATTATGGCCAAATCAGGGTTAACTTTGCAGCAGCCAGGAGGGGTATGACCAGGACCCTGAGGGTATTCACCTCAGCTCGTGGTGAGGTGGCCACACCTGCCTTTTTCAATTTGCTGGAGTTCGAAGCCAGGTAATGCCAGGTTGTTGATAGTGAGCAATCACGTGTGAATCATTCGCCTAACCCGTACAGTCTGTTACCAGTATTGGTGTAACTGGGTTTTTTATTTCATTGCTGTTTCCACTAAATCATTCTTATCTCAATCTATGATTTTTACCTTTTTGTGCCTCCCATTCTCCTCTCAATCCTGCTACAAGGGAGGGCAGGCAGTGAGAGAGCATCACATTGTCTGTGGTATTTTGAGTGGGAACACTAAACTGGGGAGTACCATTCCTAAACCACAACACATATGGAAACACATTCCAACGGCTTGGTATCAGTGTATCAGATTCCATGCAGTTAAGAACTGACGTCAGCCAGAAAAGGAAGGTCAAAGAATATGTACCCCCTCTGATATAAAATGCTGGAAAACTGGTAGTAATGGACAAGGAGAAAGCTAAGGTACTCTCAGTCTTTAATGGCAACCTCTTTTCCCACCCTTCTTGGCTGGGTGGACTGCAGGATGTGGACTGGAAGAGAAGACTCCCTTCCCCAAGGTCAAGTTCATGACCACCTGAGGATCCTGAACGTACATAACTTTTTGGGGCCTGATGAGATGCGTATCAGAGTCCTGAGGGAATTGGCAGATGTGGTTGACAAGCCTTGATATCAGAATAGTTATAGAAGTCAGGATAAATCCCTGGTGAGTAGAAAAAGGGAAACATTGTACCTATCTTTCAAAAGGCTAGAAAGGAGGACCTTGGGCACTACCAAAACAGTCAGCTTCACTTCTGTGCCTGGGAAGGTCCTGGAACAGGTCCTCCTACAAGCTATGCTAAGACACATAGAGAACAGGAAGATGATTTGGGACAGCCAGCACAGCTTCACCAAGGGCAAGTCCTGCCTGACCAGCCCAGTGGCCTTCCGTGATGAAGTGACCACACCAGTGGACAAGAGAAGGGCTATGGCTGTCATGTATACGGACTTCTGTAAAGCCTTTGATACAGTCCCCCACAATGTCCTTCTCTCTAGTTTGGAGAGACAAGATTTGACAGGTGGACTGTTGGATGGATAAGGAGCTGGCTGGACAGTCACATCCAGAGAGTAGTGGTCAACAGCTCAGAGTCCTGATGGACATCAATGACTAGTGGTGTCCCTCAGGAGTCTGTATTGGGACCAGTAGTAGCCAATATCTTAGTTTATGACTTACACAAAAAGATCAAGTGTACCCTCAGCAAATTTGCAGAGGACACCAAGCTGAGTGGTGCTGCTGACACACCTGAAAGATGGAATGGCATCCACAGGCACCTGAACAAGATTGAGAAGTAGGCCTATGAGCATTTCCCACTTCTTTTCCCACTTTCCCGCTTGGCACAAGTGCAACTTGTTGCATCAAGTGCAAGTGCAAGAAGACCAAGTGCAAGGCTCTGTACCTGGGTTGGAAAACCCCTTACAACATAGGCTGCGGGATGAACAGATGGAGAGCAGCCCTGCCAAGAAAGACTTGGGAGTGCTGGTGGATGAGAGGCTGGACATGACCCAGCCATGTGCACTCACAACCCAGAGAGCCAAACATGTCCTGGAGTGGATCAAAAGGAATGGTCAGCAGATTGAGGGAGGGGATTCTTCCCTTCTACTCCACTCTTGTGAGGACCCAACCTGGACTGCTGCATCCTCCTCTATGTTCCTCATTACAGGAAAGGCATTGACCTGTTGGAGCAGTCCAGAGAAGGACCACCCAAGATGATTAGAGGGATGGAACACGTCTCCTTCAAGAAAAGTCTGTGAGAATTGGGATTGTTCAGCCTGGAGGAGAGAAGGCTTTGGGGTAATTGCAACTGTTGATTTTGCAAATTGCAAATGTAGGTACCTGAAGGAAGCCTACAAGAAAGATGGAGAGAGAATTTTTTACAAGAGCGTGTAATGATAAGAGGGAATGGATTCAAATTGAAAGAGAAGGTTTAGATTTGATATTCTGAAGAAATTCTTTTCTGTGAGGGTGGTAAGGCACTGGAACAGGTTGCCCACACAAGTTGTAGATTACCTCTCCGTGGAAGTGTTCAAGGCCAGGCTGGATGGGGCTCTGAGCAACGTGGTCCAGTGAAAGGTGTCCCTGTCCTGGAACTGGATGACATCTAAGGTCCTTTCCAACCCAAGCCATTCTATGATTTTCTGTGTGAAACACATGACGTATGACATGGTGTTCCTTACTAAACTGTTACAGTGGTTCAGTACCAACATAGGAAACTAATTACCTACTAATTTCTAATGCAAGTACACAAACAAATCTCCAGAAAAGAGGTGAAACTATATTTTCTTGCCCAGAGTCACGGGTGGAGGTACAATCATCACAATATACTGGAGTTCATTAAATGTAGCTAGATTACCAACAGAGGAAAGTCAGTTATTTAAGCTTTGTGTGAGGTTTTATCAGAGAAGACATTTATTATACCATTTATAAGTTTAGGGAAAAAAAATAAAGGAACAGTAGAAGAAAATCCTGCTTGACCATCTACTGATTAGTTAAAGAGCAATCCTCCCCTTCCTTTCCTGTGTGTTTTCAAGCTCATGTCTACAATTTTTTCCTCAGAAACTACTGTGATCATTTTTTTCAAGCAATGAGTCCTTCAGCTGGGGCCATTTTTTATCTGTCCTTTTGGTATAATATTGAGGACAAAGGGGAAATTATTCTCCTCTCCGTATTTTTTCTCTTGTAACTTTGCAACCGTCCCTTTTCTCTTTCACTCCCTTTCACCTATGCATCCTTCTGTAGTACATAACACATAAAGGAATAATTTCTTCTGAGCCAGGAAAACACTCTCGTGTCCTCTGGAAAATGCACAGCATGGAATAAAAGGAATTATGCATAGGTAAATCCAGAGCAAAGATACTTCTGTTCATCTCAATAAGAAAGGCCATTACAAATACCTACAAGTACTGGCTCAGAAACTGGTCAGAGACCAGGATCATTCTATTTGCATAACCTTCTCTATCTTAGGATGTTCATATAAAATGTTATCTTTGCTGTTCATAAAGCTGTACCTATTGCTTGTTTATCTTTGCTGGCACTAAAAATGAGGCAAAAAAAGTTCATAACCTATCTGGAACTAACAGCTGACACCAGCTGAGTCAAAACCCCATTAAAGCAGTGTAATTAAAACAGTGACCTTATTCTCTGTGGAAAGGTTTATACTTCTAAAACATATTCACTATTAATTTACAGGAACTGTTTACCTTATAAAATAAAATGTTCACCTCTGCTTACAGGAGAAAGAAACCCAGTGACAAGGACTTCACCCCTCACAGTAACTGCAGAGCAGCAGTCACTCTGCAGGGTCTAATTCATTTTAATAGACCAATTCATAGAAGTGTGTTTTGGTAGAAAGGCTATTGCAGGAGCTGAATTGTTGCGAGACAGTGAAGTTGCAGCTGGACACTTGACCTCTGTTGGAACTAGATGGCCTTAATCAGCACAGAGTCTGAATAGACTGTGAAAGTGTTCCTTTTCCTTGACTTGTTTCTCACCTTTCTGTCTCACAGGTTAAGTCATCTGTTCTTTATTGAGACACTGATTTATTAAACACTAGTTTTGAAAAGTTCATACAGCTTTTATCCACATATTGCACTAAGCTGCAAGGCATTGTGGGGTTTTCTTCAATGATAAAGGCAAGCAGAGGAGGAACTTGAGTGGGAGGTGAGAGCTGTCCATCATAAGTCCTCAGAATTAATCTCTTCAGTAGGAGCAAAGCCACAAATCCTGATCAGATTACAGGGTGACTAAGGCTTTAGAAATACACATCAGGACAAATGTGAAACACTTTTTGACATCTACAGCTCTGAAAAGGTCACCTAGCAATCTTCACAGGGCTGGTGCTTTATCCTATATCCTTGTCTAGGAAATGGGCACGAAGTATCAAGCATGATGGCAGAATACATATTTGCCAAAGTTCAGACACCACCATTTTCCTGACAATGAGATGTTGCCCAGAAAGGAAAACTGACTAAAGCTAGGCTTATCTGATACTAAGTGTAGGTTCTTCAGGATACCTACTCGTGCATCACAAGAATTTATGACAGAAGAAGCAGCTGCTAATAATGATTTTGATTTCTAGAAATACATGTTCAAGTTCACGTGCAGTGGTTTCTTGCTTCCAAACATCAGGTTAGGCCTGCAGCTGAAAACTCAAAGCTATCATCTATTATTCACAGATGGTAAGCTACCTTTGGATAGACAAAAGTCTCATCATACACTTCTTTCTAACTTCTTCCATTCAACCAGAAACACAGCTATGTTTCCTCCCATAGTTAGGTTATTCACAGGTAATCACTATTATAATTTTGTCCATTGTCAGAAACCACAGTGAAGTTAGGTAGAGTCTATAGAGGTCACCTCACCTGACTGCTATGTTCAAAGCAGTCATATGGTTATTGACCCAAATCTGTACATCCTGCAGCACCCTTCCTTTTCCAATTTCCCCATCATTTTGTAATTCAGCATTGCTCCTTTCTCATCCCATACCTACTCATTATCATTAAGGACAGGCTTTGGTCATACTTGTGAGGATTACCTGACCCATTCACATGGCAGAAAAACAAAAAATTATTTCTTACCCAAGAAACAGGCAACCTTGCTTTCATTAAGGACAAGTCCTGACTGCAAAAGCAGTCATCACCTGCGTTCGCAAGACCCTACTTCATAACTACATGAGTTTGCCACCTAAAGTCATCTTCCTTGAGTGACATCTACATCTAAATTATGTTATAGATCATCAGCATACCTTTCTTAGATGATGCATGGTTAAAACATTTATCAGTCTTTTGAGTTATTAGTGAGGTAGGTGACAAAATAAGGCTACTCAGTAACATACGATAATTAATGTACAGCACTTTCCAGGGGCAAAGGGATTCAGGAAGACAAAAAGGAGGCAAAGATGTCATTTGCAGAGAATCATTTATGGAGAAACTAGTTCTCTGTGTGTATCTGTGGAAGCAAATAATCTTATCCTTAGCCATTTACACCTCCCAAGAAGTTATCTGCAAGACCTTAATCAATATCCTTAAAAGGCAACATACTGGAAAGTCAAACTGATCTTGTCTTCTTTGTAATGATTAGCTCAGAAACGAAGCTGGCCATTCAGGATACATTTTTTTGTTTTGTTTTAATTATTTCAAGATTTTCCCTTCAGAAGCAGCCACATATTAGATTTAAGGAAATACTTTTAGGTAATATAATAAATAAATAAATAAATAAAATAATCTCAAAATTTTAAAAACGTTTTTTTTTTTAATAAGCATTGCGTTACTTGGCAAAGTGATATGAGAGTTTGTAACCAGAGAAACTTGTATTAGAGGCAGAGGAAATAAATTTTCTTTGGCTTCACTCCTTCCCTCTCTTTACACTTTTTTTTAGGAAGAGGGAGAATAAAAAATCCCTTTGAACACCATGGCCTTTGCAACATCTTCTGTTCCTCAACCAGCAGGCTATGTCAACCTTGTCCCAGTTTTCATTAATGAGGAAATCCCAGAAATCTTTATAACTAGAATTTTCCCTCTACTCTCTAAACTACAGATTCTTCTTTCCCATACATCTCCCCAGGGATGTACTTTCGGTTCAAGATACTATAGCCTGCAAAATGTTCTCAATTCCATCATTCCAGAGTCCTGTGCCTTCACTAGAGCACCTTATCAAGCCCCTCTCCTATCAAGCAACTCTTTCTGATTCTTCCTATTGCAGGCCCCATCTCAACACTGAGATCCATCTTCTTATCAAGTGAATTTAATAACCTGCCACTTCTCTGGGCCAGCTAAGATGAGGAGAAGAGCTTGCTCTGTAAGAGCACTCTTTTGCTGTCAACATTTGGGTTTGGGTGCCCTATTGCTGTGAGTTATCCCTGCACGCATAGAAGAGAAAAACTGCCTTTACAGTCACTTTTGTTCAATTTCTGATCTTAGAAAGAAGGTAACACCTTTCCTTAATCTTGAGGAAAAGTTATTCATTTAAATGTATCAACAAATAGGCCTATTAAAATCAAACACTCTCCTCATTTGTATAATGATATTGATACTCTTAGGCATTTGGAGAATTAAGTGGTAAAAACCCATAATCTTAGGGATGATACTCATCATATGTTTTTATTTAAGTGATATAATATTAATGCCAAATATTATTGCTTGTGAAAACATCTGCCTAAGTATCTGCTTGGATTATTTTTATTTTAGCATTTATGTTACCATTTATTTTATTATATTGTGTAAATTCGCCTAAAAGTGGGCAGGCTGGTCTCTAGCATCTATTTCAGATGCTCTTTCTTAATTGGTAGGAGTACTCAGAAGCTCTAAACCAGAATCTCTTCAGCAAGGTGTTGAAAATATACAGAATGGAAAAGAAGATAACTACCTTGTAATGTCTATAATCTTTATTATTTTTATTTATTGTTATTCATGTTGTTGCTACAAATATATGCATACTTCAGATGTCAATTCATCAGTAAAACTGGAGAGGTTTAGTATGCTGTGGCTTAAATACCCTTGCTCCCTTCAGCTACTGATATCTCCAACCCTTGTTTACAGGTCTGCCACAGACCTGCCAGATGCTTCCACAGCCATCTTTGATAGCAGCCAGTGATATCGTGACCACTTTTATTTGTTTCCACTTGACCTCTAAACCTTGAGCAGTCATTTGATGACCGGTTTTTTTCCCTTTTTCTTTTTTCTTTTTTTTTCCCCTAAGCTTAATTTAAAGGGGGAAAATGATGACTCGCAATACCTCTGAAACCAGCTTGGCGTATGGAGGAACAATGGAGGCAACTAGATTTCAAAATTGAGATGGCTTTTAGCAGCTCCTGGTGTTAATGCTCAAGGAGTTTGATCTCAGTTACCTGCACTTGCATCATGGGGTGCCATGGACTACCCGATCTTCAAAAAACAGTTTAAGGATACATGAGCTAAAAGTAACACTGAATTCTGGATGGAAGGCCTTCCACAGAGAAAAAGTGCTTTTCAAATCAGCAACTTCATTGAAAGAACAGTTTGTAAACTTTCTGCACTTATCTCAGCACCTGAGAAATATCAATCAATGCATAGATGCACAGAGAAGCATACTACAAAAAAATAAAAAGAGACAAGGCAAGGTCTTCGAAAAGTAGAGCACAAGAGAAGTATTCTTAGATATGATTACTCTGTGGTCTGCCAAGATTAACTTACCAACTCTCCTGCGGCTCCTCCCTGTTTACGAACATTATTTGTCTTCTCTTCAGTGGTAGAATACAGCCAGTGATAAGCCAAAATTACACTGGCTCTATTATAGTTGAGTTTAATGTCCCCTGAACACAGCTGACACCAGTGTTAATGCTGGACAACTTATGTGCACACAGTGTATTCTGTAGAACAAAACTTGCTTCTTCTCTTGAGTCTGGAAAGAGTCCAACATAGTTTTGATAACTACAGATACAGCCGGTATTAATCTCTGTTAACAGCTTTCCTGATTTCGTATGCCGCCTGGTTGCCCTAAAAAACAGCATTGTGTATGCTTTCTTTTGCTGCTTTACATGCATTATTAAATTATTAATGTTTTGGTTTCTTCAATTTGCTTAACAACCTGGTTCACTTTTTCAACCTGGGCCCTTTTTCTTTCAGATAATCACTGTGGGAGATCTGCTGCAATCTAATGAATATTACTGGCAGGATTACATGGGGGAAAATGTGAGTGAAATATTTCCTACCAATCCTGCAAATAATCTCTTAGGAAATAAGCTCACTCACACTGTGCTTCAGAATTATCAAGTCATTTATCTCTCAAGTCTTTAAATAATTCAGAGGAAACCTGACATTTGAATAGCAACTGAACACATTTTTTATGTTATCAGGAAAAGATTAAATTAGAGAAACGTACCGTGATTGAAAGAGCAATAGAGATTGTGACAATGTTCATTGTACACAATTATATTTTGCTAACTGTGCACAGCTTGTAAGTGGGGTAGTGCTTCTCTGTTCCACTTGGGGAATGGGAGAGGACTGCAAAGTGGGAAGTTGCCCTTCCCTACCTAGTTTTGCCGCTAGTAACAATCTCTTATTGCTCTACACCAGCAGGGAATTATCCTTCCTGCTAATTTGGTTGGTTTATCTGTCACTACTCTTGCCAAATGTGCAGATTTGACAGTGAGAGTTTGAGGTCCGGGATCCGAGATAGATTGTGCTTCAGAACACGTATGCATGCATGCATGTGATTGCTGGGTCCTGGGGAACATGTGGGAAGGGCAATGCAATGGATCACAGTGAGTGTCTCCCTGAAGGACTGGGTCTACAGAGATCCAATAAATGTAGCTATACCACAGAATAAATACCAAAGGAAAGAGACAAGCTGCTCCAGGGCTGGAGAAAACAGTCCTGACACCTGGACTTGAGCCCAGATGTTTTGGGAGTTTCAAATGTTCCTTCCTGCTCTCTCAAGAGTACAGTCTCAGCCAGCTGGCTCCTACATAAACAAACACAGACAGACAGTGACACTTTCAAGCTATTAATTAGTCCAACTTTCAGCAAAGTTAATTTCAGAAATTAGTGTCTTTCCATATCATGGAGCTTCATCATGAATGCTTTCATGAATTAAGGTCTTTTTTTAGTTTTCTTCTTTAGCCATTTCATGAAAGAGACAGTTTTGAATAGAATCTGGCATACACAAATAAATAACTTTTGCATTGTTTACACACCACAACTAAGATAAAATATATCTTTTATTAACCTACTCCTTATACTTCAGGTAAAAATAGCTGTGAACACTATAAAATTAAAAACAGATATGCAAGTGCTGAACTTGTTTTCTACACATTTTTATGTGCATATTTCTCTTTGTCCAGTGCTGCAGCATAATGCTTTACTGACTGTTTTCATTAATCAGCTCCTATTCTAGATGTAAATTAACCAGTCTCACAAACAAGAGTCCTCTTTATCACTGCAGTCTTCACATCTTGATTTTTAGACAATTTTTCATGGGGCTATTCATTAATTAGGTCTTTAATTATGGATTAATTAGCACCTGAATTACAATATTCCTTATACTTTCTCAACTCTTGTAACACTAATATGTTTGCCATCAAGCATGATAGATGTTACATATGCAAGGGGATTTATTACATATGTATTCCCCTAGCACTTCAGTGAGCGGACTAATTATTCTTCCACTGACAGTGAAGCTAATGAAACACTGGACTGATGTCTCAGACAAAAATCCTTTTTTTTTTTTTTTTTCAGTGCGTATTGCTGAGGAGAGGTCTAATTGTCTTAAGACTGAGAGAGGGATGATGTTTTTGAAATGAGCATGTATTTTGAGGCTGTGTCTTATCAGAGGAAAAACAGTAAGCTCTAAAGTGTATTACATATTTGTAAAGGTGTTGAATCTATGAATATAGCTGTAGTCAGCCGGTGTAAACAATTGTCCTAGGTAGTATACAACAGAGTCCTGGGAAACCAAGAGCATATTCTAAGAACTGATTAGAGAGATCCCACTTAACTGCTCATACATAGATGTGGCAAATAAAATTGCACTCATTGCCACTGAGCAAAACATTGAGGCTTTCATATACAATTAGATGATCTTAATTAAGCATAACATTACACTCTCAGGTTTCTCAAACCTGTTTCATGACCATTGTGTTTTTAAACACAATGTTTCATTGACTTATTCTTATTTGTCTTAAGGTTACTGAATAATTCCCAAGCAGTGAGGCTACTATTGCTTACCTTTTATCTACCTTTAGAGGGTACTCTGAAGAGAAGGGCCTCTGAAGTTATGTGTGGATGACTACATCATAAATATTATTTTAAACTCTCTGTCCTAACTGACACTAATTAAAGACCCTCAAAATTTATCATTTTCTTTTCCTCCCCAGGGACCATTTTACATGTATTGATCTAAGAATCCAATACTGTCACCTGCCTCTACTGCAGATGGAGAGCATAAATTTATATCTGACATATAGCAGTCCTATTTCCAGTGTTAGATACAGGATCATTAGTTGTATAATGAGTAAAATGCTCATAGCCAATTGCCAAGATGTTAAATTCTGTGATTTAAGATGGCAGATAATTTAGATAAGCAAGAGATGATTCTGCTTTCAACTATTCCAGCAGTCCAGTTATTTTAGCCCTAATGGTTTGAATCCCACCGTAGAATCATGAGGTGACATCTGTATTTTATCAGTTCTCTCACCGCAGCTGTGTCCTTAGTCTTTCCCACAAAACTTTCCCACACCTGTGGATAGGGGACACAGGTGACATTGACAGCTGAACACCTTCCTTTGGAATAATTCTCCTTTGGAATAATAATTTGCCTTCTGTCTGAGAAGCGCAAAGTGAATTAAACTCTTTGGTATGATCTACCTCTTTGGTTAATAAGCATTATCATCCATCCCAGCTCCTTGAAACTCCGCTCAGTTAACTACTGTTGAGAGGAAGAGAGCTAGTCAGTACCTTTTAACCTCAGAAAGTAACATGTCAATGATAGCACATAAATATTTGTGATAGCAACAACAACAACAATAATGACAATATTTGACTTTAAATGATAGGCTGTGTTCACAAAAGATGTAGCAGGCTATATTTCCTATGCCAGTAAGATTAACTATAAGTAGCCTTCAGAAACTTATGTTCTATAACTCTTTTTAAATTCCACAGTAAATTTAAACAACAAAGATAAATGACGGGCCTCTCAAACCATTTTTTTATTGAAAATCATTCTCACACCAGCACATGTCCTTGAGATGTAATAGCAAGGGTTTATTATAACTGAGCCACAGAGTGAAACTTGAAAGGTTTCCTAAATTATAAAGTTCAGATTTGTCACAAGTGTAAATCTATTTAGAGGAACTATGTACAGGGTTAATCTCACTATCTTTAAAGATATCCACCAAACATACTGCCTTGGACTAAGTGCTCTCTGTTCCAGTTATTTTTCCCATATACATTAGTTTTTGAAGACCCACACTACAACAACAGCAACCTGATAGCTACTTCTCACTTTCCCTGCCATTTTCCACCTTGACTTCACACATCTGAAGAAACACAATAATCAGCAAAACTGTCACTTACCTACTACTAAAGAACACAAGTGTCCAGAGCTCCCGAGTGGGCTCTGCAGTTATTCAATGTGAGACGCTGAGGTTGTTTATAGCATAGCATAGCTCATGGCCAGCCAGATCTGTTTGAGCCCCACAGCGTGACTAGCCTTCCAGATGTACTAATATGCTATATTTGTAAAGTGATAACATGATATGTGGTCTTACAGCAGAGACACAGGCAGGATAAAGTGTCTGCACTGCATGACTCAACACAGGATGGAAACAACAGTGCTAGGACAGCATCTCATTTGCTTCAAGGAAAGTGTGACAGACCTAATGTTACTCATGCTTATGTATTTTCATCGGAAAAGGGCATGGAGAATAAAACAAAAATGCATATATAGTCTGCATTCCTCTAGTACAGGCTACCTTTTCCTTCTCATGTCCATTCATTTCTGAGATAAACATACACACCTGTGTACACAGACTATCACCATGCACTTTGCATGACTGATTGATTACAGGGAGAGAGGGAGGGAGGGAGGAAGGAAGGAAGGAAGGAAGGAAGGAAGGAAGGAAGGAAGGAAGCCTTTCAACAAATGCTTATTTTCAATAAATAAAGTTTTTCATCAGAGGTACTTTCAAAAACTGCTTTTAATTTAATTTCCTTTTAAATTCCGCTTTTAAATGAAAATAGCTTCATATCTTTAAATAAAACCAGGCTTTTTCAACAATTTCTGTTTGTTTTTCATCACTGTGAGTAACAATAAACATTAATTACTACAGCTGGGCTCAGCTTAAACTTCAGATACTAGTTTTACATTGCTGCATTTTCAGTGACCTTGCTGAAATCACATTGTATTGGAATGGGAAAGACAGGGAAAGTCATGAGCTGTGAGTTTAAACGTTCAATTTTGTCTTCAAGACTGAAGGAGTTAGTATCAGGATTCACTTTGATCTTTTTCAATGCAGTGTGTTTCAAGGTATGGTGACATACCTGAAGGATCCTGCATCACAAATTCTTACTGTTCAGTCATCTTATCCTTCACAAACATCAGTAATAAATAGTGATCGTCACATCCAATTTTTATAACACCTTTTTATTTTCTGATACAATTACCCACACATTTGCATATTTTTTGCCATATAACTATCTGGGTTTCCTGCAGCAGTGACCATTATCAGACTTCAGCCACAAGAGCTCATGAAGAAATCAGTGAGGGAGAAGAGAGTTTGAACAGGGAAAGTGCATCCCTTCTGTGTTCAAAAGCATGATCCACATTTCAGCTTTCGTGCACACTGCCTAGGAAAACATGTTGCTATATTTTTGTTCAGAATGTGACAACATGAAATAATACTTAATTAGCAATTATATTGAGAAAAAAGTGACCTCCATCTCACTTTTTCAGGATCCATCCCTTGCTGTACAGGTGTTGATTTTGGCAAAGGATGGTAAGAGGTCTTGCGTTCTTTAAATGTTGAAATACTGAAATGCATTTCAGTAACAGAAAGCTGAGCTTCTAGTAAATTCCCTGGCCCTAGCCAAGGATTCATAGATCAGCTAACCTTCCAACTACAATCATAGCTTACCCATGACAAGGAAAGGCTTGGGATGTTTGCTGGAAAGCGAATGAGAAAAAAGATCAGCCGGTGAAGTAGGCATCACCTACTTAAAAAAAAATAAAAGGCTGTCGTATTAAAGAAAAGGCATTAAGGATGGAAAAACAACTGAGGAAGGGCATGAAAGATTTAGAGGAAGTATTAAAAAGTGACTGACTGGGAAGTCAGAAAGAGAGAGAGAGGAGAGAGAGACAGATATATAATATTGTTCAGTCGTGGATCTCAACGTACTTGAAAAAAAAAATACTAAGGAAAAGGAAAACTGTAAGTCAATGCCTAAATGCTTGCATAGTATGGAAATACCGCAAACAAGAGAGTAGTAGACAGCATACTACTTAGGCCAGTGAACAGACAGAAGGCTTGCTTGGAAACAAACAAACCCATTGGCAGGCTTGAATCTATTTAAGGCATGCTAGAGTGACAGAAGCTAGTTTTTTCAAAGGTATTCTCTACCTACTGCATCTTGCATCCCAGTTCATCATCAGCAGTATTAGTCTGTCAGAGCCAAACTGACCTTGGCTCCAACACAGCCTTTCATGCCTGCCACAGCATCCCCACAGGAGGTGCTCCTCATCCAGGTGGTTCAGTGGACTGACCAGGATCGATGTACTCGTATGACACTGCAGTCTACTGAATCATCCTCCTGGACAAGGACCGTTGCCTGGGAAGTGGTACAAAACCAGTCATTTCATAAAGAGGCTGGTCCATTTTGGCTGCTGAAGCTCATCAGTCTCATAAACTGGAGCTATTGGAAACAGAGGAGCCATCACTGGACTCCCTGACATCCAGGTCTTAGAAACAGCTTGCAAATCTGCCCAAGCTGCTGCAGTGTGAAGTCAGCTGCTCCAGAGGCAGCAGCTGTGTTGCTTCCAGTGATGAGTTGACTCTGAAAGCAAAACAGCCCTGGTCATGAATCAGTGTACTATCCTAGGATAGCAGATCCTCTGCCCATGAAACGGTCAGATCCACAACTCAGATAATCCAACTGAGCTAAATGAGAATTGACTATAAAAAACAAACCAAGGGATATTATCTTTTTCCACTTGTGCATTAGGTGGAGCAAAACTTCTCTACTTAACTCAATCTCTTTATAGAAAACTCGCAAAGTAAAGGCAACAAAGATACTAGCAACATAATCTGCTGTATAAATAATTGCTGTAGATATGCTTATTTTGCTGGTCTATCTTCATTGTTCGTTCTACTAAGGATAACAATATACAATTAAATTCAGGTCAGTAGAAAACTCTAAACATTAAGGTCAGTGTCTGGGTAACACAGGCTGCAGCCAAGACCCAGCACGGGGTAGATGTGGAAACAGCATTTCATGTAGACAAGGCACCTTCACGCCAGCATTTCAGACCTAAACGACTGACAAAAGAAGGGGTTCTAGCATTGCTGTCATCAAAACATCTACTAGAAGGAAACACTTGACAAGTAACAGCTTTTTAGGGACACATTTCCCATAAATACACAGCAGAGCAAAATCTATGCAAAGACTTACACAAAGTCAGGCTGAAGAAAGGATAGAAATTGCTATAGTAATTTATCATGTACTGATAAATAAAACATTTTTGCTTGTTACTTTGTTTTCATATTATCCGTATGGCTTTCAGTCTTGAGCTGTCAGAGCTGCTGAGTAAATGTAATAATACTGCAGAATCCGTAAGTCACATTAAAAATCTCTTCAGCAGGTCAGATTCTTACATCTGTGACCTTTCAGTTTTAAGAGGTCAGTCCTTTCTGATGCAATCTCAGTATGCACCAAAGAAAGATCCAATTTATAACTCCTGACAAAGCTACAGCCCAGAGATGGCTGTTCTGAAATGTGCCTGGAGCATTAGTATGATGACCTGAGTCTCAGGCAATGTTCATAATTCTGGGCTCTGAGTCACACTATTTTGCTGTCCTACCTGTGCTGTGAGACCTTTTGCGCAGGCTTACCTCTGCCGCGACGCAAGTGTTTCAGCAGGCTTGGCTTGTATTTCATCTTGTATTTTTTTTTGTGAGATTGCACAGCTCTTCTCAAAACAAACCCTTCCTCTGCCGCTCTTTAGAGACTTCTTTGGCAACTCTGTTGACTTAATACATAAATCCTCAAAAGCTGCAGCTCCCAAGTGATCTGGGAATAAATAACTTTCAAAGAACCACAGGACACCTGTATATGTGTCCCCAGAATTTCATAAGTGACTTAAAAATAATTTCAACTCATTAAGACTGTTTGTCCAGAGGTAAGTCAGCTTCCAGTAAATGTGCAAGGACTTTCGAATCATGACAGGAAAAATGTCTGAAAGTTCATGAAGGATTGCGTGGGCACCGTGAGGAAGAAGTGTAGCACTTAAAATCCAGAGTTGTATAAGACACCACAGACTTTGAGTAGACAACAAGGGTGTGACTGCTTGAGGTCCTCCTGGGAGGTTGTTAACAAGGTTATAAAGATACCCAAGATGAAAACCTGTCAGAACTTATATTAGAATTAGCATTTGATGATCAGCCCTCTATGTGAATGATGTACATGTTTGTAAGTGGAAGCACAGTTTTACAAAACAACAGATTCCTTTTAGAGCTACTTAGACTTGTACCTGATTTGAACTGAATCACCTCATTTAAGAAACATTTTCTGAACTAAATAATGGGCATGCCATCTATTGATCTGTCTCATTACATTTAATTGTGCAACAAATGAAAGACACAGGAGCCCACCAGGAGCCCACTGGTGTGAATGAACAGAAATTAGATGTGTGTTACGTTTGATTGACCAGTAATTGTTGAGAACAGGAAGCTTTTTGGCAGGAGCTGGGCTTAGTAGACAGCATCGTTAGATATGTCATTAAAGGGAGCCAACCACAGCTATGTTCCATCCTGACCAAGTCAGTGAAGGAGCACAAGCTCTTTCTGGGCATGCATATCTTCATCAAAATGTAATAGGGCACTATCAAGGGACAAAACTCATTGCTTTCCAGGGACAATTAAATCTGCAAGAAGGAGGGGAAATACAGGAAAACTCAGTTCCATTTATAGTCACTTTTGCCTGCCAGGAGCTCAGGAGAAAGCAGACCACTGGGCTACCAAAAGCTACACCCTGCCTAGGCAGCTGTAGTGGGTTAATCCTGGTTGGATTCCAAGCACACACCAAAGCTTCTCTATCACTTCACTTTGCAAATGGACAGGGGAGAGGAAATATAACAAAGGTTCCTGGGTTGAGATAAGGACAGGGAGAGATCACTTACCAAGACCATCACCTTGGTGTCTGCAGGGGTGTTCCTCTCACTTATTCTCACTCTGCTCTTCTCTGGCCACAATTACATCTGCACAATAACTTTTTTCCCTTAAATATGTTATTCCAGACGTGTTACCACCATTTCTAAATGGTCCAGCTTTGGCCAGTGGCACATTCAAGTTTGAAGCTGCCAGGGATTGGGTCTCCCAGACATGGAGGAAGATTTCAGCAGCTTCTCACAGAACCCATCCTTGTAGCCCCCCGCTACCAAAACCCGGCCACACAAACTCGATACAGCAGTCTATTCATGTAATGTGTCTGAGAGGATGAGGCGACTCTCTAGCCTGTGAAAACCACAGCACACCATAGATTGACACAGATTTATGGCTCATTCCCCATTGCACTCCACTGTGATACCATAAAGAAAACAAAGAAAGGTTCCTATTCTGAGCTGGCTAGAAAGCAGCACAGGCATTGTTGTCAGCCTCCTCCTGCAGATTTTCTGCTTTATGAAACTGCAGCCGAGGATGATGTTTTTAAGAAAGAAATGAAGGGTGCCATCTATTGTCCAAATTACAGGGACACCCATCTTCTTGCATCTGTCACATTAAACCCTAAGGTTCTTCTGCCTTCAACTATCTGCTATTATGGAGAGATGAATACAAATAGCTGCTTTTCCCTTTTATTCCTTTGTGCCACATGGAGCCTCAGAGATAGATCTGCTTTGGCAGTCTATTTTACATAGTGCAGATACATGCAAGAATATGTAACTAGAACACAGAATAACCCTCTGGTGTGACTGCCTCAACACAGTAGACCCACTGTAGAGCCATTAATATACAGTATGAAGTTCAAAGGGCTCCCTATGTCTATTCCTAGGCTACAGACAGTAATTTTCCTGGATGTAGGCATACTAGCTACAGATAGAAAAGACAGAGAGGAGAAGCTGTCTTTGTCTACTCTAATCCAGAAACAGTTTTATTTTTAATTCATGACCTGCTGCTAGTAAACTAAATAGTTCACCAATAAGCAACATTTAATATTTACCTTTTTTTTCTTTTTTTTTTTTTTTGTAGCCCACATACCTTGTAGGCATTCCTTAACTATCTCATGCGTGGAATTGTCACAAAATGACAGAAAAAGAAAATAAGAAAATAGGACTGACCTTTTCAGAGCCCCTGATGTAAGGGGAATGAACTTGAATTTGATTAAATATATGAAAAGAGGCACCAAAGAATTAAACGAACAAACAAAAAAAAAACAACAAACAAAAGATCAGTGAGAACTCATGAGGCTGTCACGAGTCAGGCCTGCAAGTGAGGAAAAACTGTGACATCAGAAAACAAATTTGGCCTGCAGTGCCAGATGCCCACTCTTGTCTTTGCAGGGAAGAAGGTGTAATCTGACCTCATTTCACCATTCTGACACGTGGTTAATCAGAGGAGGCTGGGCTAAAGGCTTAGAGAGACTTTGGGATTCTGACTCATGACCAAGGATTGCCTAGCAGGATAGCAAATGCCCTTACATTGCCCACTGCCTTCTCCCCCCCAACTATGTTGATGTAAAAGCAGACTATAAAGGGTCTCTGAAGCCTGTTTGCCAACAGTATTTTGGGTTGGCAGCAGAAATGCCAGAGAGTTTTAATGTTTTGCTGACTCAGGAGACACTTTTTGAGGGGTACATGAGCCAGAAGAAAGAGTTTATTACAATAAAGGTGCAACCCATGTAACTTGAAGAAAAAATTTGCCTTGAGAATTTTTAAAACTTGTATCTTGCTCATGTGCTGCCAGCCAGCTCTTTCGCCCCTATCTGCACGATATTTTTGAGCTTTTGCAAAATTCTTATCATAACTTTACAATGGAAGACAGAGCCATGAGGAAAAGGAGTTTTGTTCCATACCTACAAACTATTAGCAGAGGAAGTGTAAATATGAATATGATCACCCTCAAGAGAAGCAACTTTCAGATAAACACAGCAAAAAAATTACTAAGTGAATTCTCAACTCAGTACCATGTTACTGATTATACACTAAATTTAGATCACACTGGAATGACCTAATAAGCATTACAAGAGTTCAAGTGAGTTTTTTATGCTTGCAGCCCATATGAGTAAGATAATTTCTAGTTTCAAAGTAACACATAAGAAGCTAGCTCAAACTAGGGCAATAAAGCTCAATCTAGGGTAGTAATGAAAAGTCTGTGGTCACTGCAGATCTTGTGCCATCAGAGTTAAGCTAATTTTGTAGTGCTTCTCTCTGTAATTTATTTCATTCTCTATACTACAAACAGAGCTGAAAGAAATTACACTGAATGGAAGTTCAGCCTCAAAACACACCATTATAACACTGAAGTTGTAAAGACTGCAGAAAGAGCCCTGAAAGAAAGAGAAATAACTTAATTTTGCCAGTCTGATGGTTCTTAATGGTTTTCGTTTATATAGAGTACAATGTTTTAACTTAATAGCAGAGAAATACAAAGAACAAGATTAAGAATGGTGTACTGAAGGTGGATAAGGAGAAGTTTTAATTTTATGAACATTCTTAGCACACATTAATATTGATAAGGTAATTCACCCAGAAACAGTCAGGCATCTCCTCTACACATGACTCATGGGGCTAGTTATCAGAATTAAGTATTTAGCTGGAACAGAGTACAGGCTCTTTGCAAAAGAACCTCTAAACTGCAAGGGCAAGACATCAGGTTTGCTGACCCCACAGCTTATAAATCTTCACATAGCCAAAAGCCACAAGATATATATCCCCATGCCACAGAGAGCCTGATGATCTGGGAAGCTCTGTGAATAGTACACAGGGTAGATGTGGCACCCTTTTCCAGAAGTCTCACCAGTCACCTACAGAAGAACCAGGTCTGGGTTTGGCAGGTGCTTTAGTTCAGGGATGATTACTGACAGTGGTGCTAGCAGCCCTTTCTGAGTCCTGCAGCCCAGTCAGATATGTTGACCATTCCTGTAACCACACAGACCCACCATCAGGTCTTGTGTGCCATAGCCCTCACATGGAAGACTCACTTGAAGGCCTTGCCGGCCTTTGCAGATGAAAGGCATCACACCAATTCACTGCTAGCAGCACAATAGCAACAGCGTTATCCGTTACCAGTGTAGCTTTACAAAGTTGAGCTTTGTATTGTTGACAACAGCAAATATTAAAGGTGCTACAATCATTAAACATATATTACCTTTCAGTCTGTCAAGCAAATATTACAAGGGGGGGCAGTGGCAATTACAGAAGGTGATTACAAGTGGAGACAAAGCAGTTTATCACAGCAGAAGATGAATTGTGAGAAAGGATGAAGGACCCTTGTTCTGTCTAGGCAATTCATACAGATTAAACAATAACTTTGAAATAATTAACCTAGTAGAATGTAACATTTTTTTAAAAACCGTTTAAATGGTCTTTAATTTGTTTAAATGAACTATCCTATTAAGACACAAATTCATCATTTTGATTTGGAAGGGAAGTTTTAATGAAACCAACCTTTAGCACAGCTTTAATGATTGTATTACAGATTTATAGACGAATGTCTGAGGTGGAACAGATCCTAGTACAATGAACTCATAAGTAGGACTGGTAATGATTTCTCAGAATACTTAAAATCAGAGACACGGGGAATAATTTGATGGCAATATTTTTTTATGTTTTCAACTATTTCCAACAACAGATATATGTACTTTTATACTAGAACACAGGTTTCTAACACAGATTCAAAAAGTCATATGAAGTACAATGGGTATAACAAAATATCCTAAAAAGAAGAGGCATTACTGAAATAGCATTTTCTCATAACTGTAGTGAAAATATCTTTTAAGAAGGCCCTTTTAACTTCAGGATCTTTTGAACTAAGTTTCCTACTACTGCTGGAACCAGTCAGACAGTGTTTTTCCTCAGCTGATCAAACTCCCCCAGTGCTATTGAAAAAGAGGCTACTGCATCTCATTTGTTTGGAGGTGAGTAGACCTCTCCTTGTGTTGCACCCATAATTACTCACAGCCAGTTTGCGCTGGTTGTGTAAAGGCTAGCACAGCCTTGACCTGCAAAAGCACAGGAACTGAATAAAGGATACCTCAGTCAGATTTCTTGCCTCCACAATAATTACAAAACATGTAGGATGCCAGGACTAAACGAACTAGGTAAAAGAAACACTGTGCAAAAAACAGAACAATTAAAATGTGTGTTTCTCAGTACTGGAGAAGAAAAAACGGATTTAAGCAGCACTTCATTGTGCATCCACAAGCAATGGGTGCCAAAAAAAAAGAATGGGAGATGGTAAGTAGTTTTCTGACTGTCATTGATTCCCAGGTAGTTTGTGTTTTAAATAGTTTTTCGTTCAATCCGATAAGGCTAACTGGAAGACTGTATTTCAGAGATTTGAGATCTTCATTATAAGTAATGAAGGAGCACCAAAATGAGATTTTTTTAAAAGGTAAAAAGACACTTTGAGACTGATTCAAGCTTGTTTTTAATCTCTTGGAAGGTGTTCCGGTTTGGCCAAATTTAGAAATATATCCTCTGAGAGAAGGCACAACCACCCCTTCCCCCCCAGGTTCAGGAAAAAATAAATTTTCCTCTAAGGAAAGTGAAGGATATAAAACTATTTATTTACCAAACACACGGGAAAAGGAAAATAAGGCTAAATAATAAAATGTTTCACTGTGGAGGAAAAACCTGGGAAAGTGTTGGAGTCCTCCCTTTGGTCTCCTCGGAGCTGGAGCTTGGCCCAGGGCCAGGCCCTCTGTGCCCAGTGGAAAGTCCTCCCGATGTGCTCGGAGGTTGAAAGCAGTCCAGTAGGAAAGGGAGAAAATCCAGAATTCCAGAGAAGGAAAAGCAAAGTCCAACTCTCAGTCTCTCTCCAGAGAACAAGAAACCGAAACAACTGGCCAAAAGCTGACTGGAAAGCAGCAAGCCGGGTGCTTCCTCGCTCCCCTGCGGCAGCTGGGGAAAAGAAAACCTGCTATCTTTATGTGACCTTGAACAAGCTGCAAACTGCTTTGAAAAAGTTGTGCTCAGTTTTTTCCTTCCCCCTCTCAGGCTCAGTTTAGAGGCATAGAAAGACACAGAAATTAATTTCTGGGCATAGGCAGCAATATGGGATACACATCATAAGGTCACCCCAAGACAGAGGGCTACCTGAGGCCCACGGTAAGAGGCATACGAAGCTGGGATAAAATTTGCCAGAAAAAAAAACCTACCAGACCTCCTTCAGTCATTTTACCTTTCTCTCTGCCCTGGACACGTCCATCTTCCCTTCTCTTCTTTTGGCACTGGTACATCCATTGTTCCACACACAGCAGGTTTGGGGAGTTAAAGCATAAGAGAAAAAACATCCCATCTCTTCTGGCAGTGTTAATTTCTGTCGGCTGAACTCCACAGCTGGCAAAGCTCAGCAGGTAGGGACATCTGCAGCAGAAGGGAGGAGTGCCACACGGCCGCAGCTCTAGGTAAGCAGGACCATGGCAAAGCCAAAGTAGCTCAGCACTTGGGAAACTGAAGTCTCAGTCTCGGACAACCAAGCACAAGTTTTTTGTACTGCTGACCAGGAGCTAAAATGACTGTACTGCTACTGAGCAGATTCTAGGAGACTTAAGGGTCTTTAGAAGAGCCTCAGGGATCTCAAAGGTTTTCCTGGCTTCTATCAAGAGATTGTACATAGGTATTTTAAATTTTATACTTTTAATATTGAATGTTGACTATAAATACTGGCTAAAGCATGGTTCACAGTATCTTGAACACACAATATACAGTGAGAAGCACCTACTGTGCTGTGCTTGCCCTCTGCCGTGATCATCAGCTAAAGTCAGTCAATGAACACACCAGACCTTTGCATTGCTCTAAATTATTTCTGACTAGGGGATACATGGCATCTCTTAGGAACTACTTAGGAACCTCTTTGTGTGTGGTCCATATGGACAGTAGTTTGCTGGTATAAGATTTTGGGATCCAAATCCAAAATTTTCCCAGTATCTTCAATAATCTGTTCTGGAAGAGAACAATGTACATCATAGCACTTTCTGCCTTCAGACCCAAGGTCTGAGTAGTATATACAGGTGTATGCAGGCCTTAGTCCAAGCCTGAATGTTTTTAAGGCATGATTCCATGAGACAGGAAATCATGGAATTTCATCAAAAGGGAGAAGGATTTTTGCTCCTTTTTGCCTTACATGTTCAGGTCCAAAGCAAGAGATGAGGAGAAGCAAACTTCAGCCTGAAGATTCCCTGGTAGAAGACCACAGCAAGCTATATGAAAATTCCTTGAAAGTCCTAATTCTTTCCCTGCTCCCAGGTGAATACTTTCATCCTTTACCTTGTACCAGCTCTGCCAGTAAGCAGTTCTTCTCTGTGTCTTACAATTAACTCAGAAGAAACAGTTCCAGCAAAATATATTAGCAGCTTTCAGAGAAAGCAATTAATTTAAAACAGGATTTCTGGATCTAAAACATACCAGCACAAGTGGCTGCCCAGATGAGGGTGGAAAGAAAAAAAACTAGAGGGGCAGAGGGAGATTTCTTAGCATAGACTAGAATCATGGACTATCCTGAGCTGGAAGGAACCCACAAGTGTCATCCAAGTCCAGCTCCTGGCACTGTAGAGGACAGCCCCAAGAATCACACCATGTGATTTACCCCATCAGTGAAAACAATTTTTTTATATTCAGTTCATCAGGATTTGAAATCAGTTTAAATTGGGGGAGGAGGGGGACTGGGAGGAGGGTAGGCCATCAGGGGCAGGAGGTGGGAAAGAATGTCATAGTACCATTAGTTTTAAGTCATAAATGCTTGAGACTTTCTTGGAAGAGAGGGCATTCGGTTTCTCCTCTGGAGTCATGTTACTTCACTATCTAACTCAGGATCATTTAACACTCCATGTCCACATCATCCCCTAGGATTTAAATGTATTTACAGCTACACAAGGGGAAAACTCACAGAATGTTTACTGACACAGGCTTTTTTGCTTCAATTTATACCTTAGCATTTGCAAATACAAACATTGGAAGAAGAAATAGATTTGCAGGATCTGTAAGTTACTGCTCATGTTTGATACATTCACGGCACCCTTCTTCCTGAAGAATACAGAAAACATGCAGAGAAAAACATAGTTTATCATATTTCAATTTACACAACTGGGAACTTAATATACATAGTTCCAGCAACATCAGCACATACCCCTCCTATATTGTCTAAGCAATCTGATGCAAAATGGCAATACATTTTGACACATACAATCCATATAAAAACATGCTGTTGGCCTGCTGGCCAGTCTTTGTACCAGCATATTCACATGGAGGTCTTAACAATTGTGTACTCTCATCACATTGCAGATGAGAAAGCTTGTAGTGTTTCTGACCCAGTTTTTTGATTCAACAATTTGTCTTTACATATTTAGCTAATTCTGTTCTTAAGGTTGATTTCAGTGAGATTGGTGAACTGGGTAAACAGCAACAGAAGTCATGGTTGCTGCTCCTTCTTTTCCAAATCCCGTTCCCACTTCCCCTGCTTTTGACAGAGAAACACCCAATCTGATATCAAATGAGCCAATTCAAGTCACACACCAAAGAAAGAAAAAACACTTTGTTTTGTTATTCAGTGTGTTTTCGGTCTGAAGGGATGAGAAGGTGATCAGCCAATGACAACGAACTGTTCACTGGATGGGAGCAGCTCATGTATTCCATATTAAAAGGCATGACCCGCCCTCCCTAATCTAGAAAGCCCTGCATCATGTCAGTAGTGATGAATACCAAGGGAATTAAAAAATCTCTGCCTCACCCAGACACCAGGAACCTCCTGCGTTTTCAGCATGATAAGAATAATGTCATAACCAGCTCATTGGCTTCACTGTTGAAGCATAGCCTCTTCCAGTTCTGGCTCAGCAATGAAATGATGCAAAATGCTTGTAAAATTGTATGAGCATGTCCGATCAAAAATTTTCACTGCTGCTTGAAATCACAGCTCCCCATGAGAAAAGGGGTACATTCAAATGTAAATCTGCCTGAAGGGTTATAACTTGCAACCCCACATAATCTGGTTCATGTAAAAATATATATATTTGTGTGTGTGTCTGTGTGTGTGTACATATATAGAAAAGAAAATTAATCCCTCTTTAATCAAACTTGGAAAGGCTCACACAGCTGGAAAACTCAGGATATTTGTGTGGAGAAGCTGATAACTGCTATCACTGTCTCCTCATTGACTCTTCATTGGCAGCTTCACACTTCTTGCTGTTCTGCAAGTATCAATTTAAAATGGCCTGCAACAGTGCCAGCTCAATTTAACACCAAGAAGCTGAAACTAGTAAAAAAGAAAGTACTGAAAAAACTGTGCAAGTGCTGCAAGATAGTCCATGACTTTAACGTAGTTCTTAGTACAACTTGGAAGACACATTGCTCCTCCATTTCCACAGATTTCTCTTTTTGCTTTATATGCATATATGTATCTATATGTATATGTCTCTGTGTATGTGTGCGTGTGCGCTTATATGCATAAGCATCCAAGGAATGTTGATATCCCAGAGCTAAATTTTAGTTATCACCTATTTATATTTGGCCATCAAAGTTCCATTTCCTGGCAGATCATTACACATTTTTCTCACAGCTTTGCACATGAGAAAAAGGAGATCCTTTTTTTTTCCGAGGACTGCAGTATAGCCATTCTGTTGTGTACTCAGTAAACTCCACAAATCCTGTGAGATCCATCCCAAGTAGCTGCAGATGATGGTGTACTCAAAACACAAGCAGTGGTTACCCAAGGGGCCGCCACTAATTTCAACAGTAGTGGAATTGACTGCTTATTAGACCCCATTTGAAATTTTCTTTAATGTAATGGAGGTTTGGCTTCTAGTCCTTTGTTCTCTATTGCCTTGACCTTGTGTTTTGTGCTTGTGTTGCAAAATGAGTGCATAAATCCACATTGTCGAACTATTTCTCCCAAAGGACCAGGGCCTTTGACATGGGAATTTATGTGTAATTTACAATGCCCACAAAGCTTCGATTAGTTGTGTTAGGCTTAAAGAGCCTTGGCCACATGCCTGACATTCACCTGATGATTTGTTCAAGTTTAAACTTTACAGGTGCAAATTTCCTTGAGGCAGGCACCATCTGCATACAAGGCAAGGTTAGCATACAAGGCATTCAGTTTTGTATTGACTTGGCAGATCTTAAGCCTACCTAGAGATCCTGCGATTTCATGAAGCTTTGACAGGACTAAAGACTTCGTTTGATACAGCTTTCAGTTCCATGCCCAAGTAATGGCCAGGGCTCCTGTTTGGAAAGGAATGGACTGGATCAAGGTTGTCTGCTACTCCATACTCAACGCTATTAGACATCCTAGACTTAATGTAATTAGGATTCTTTCGAATATGAGAAATCATTCAACTCATTGCTGCAGTGTTTCAGTTTTCAATCAGATATTTCCTTGAATGTGTTACAGATGTGGTTTTTCCATTCACAAAAGTCTTTCTCTGTTACCTCCTGGCTTTCCAAAATGTTCCTGGGGCAATTATATCTGTGTAGGTATAAATAAATCTTCATCCCATGAATATCAGTGAAAATACATCTGCCTCTGACACCTGCTGCAAAATGTGTGTGGTACTGGGGCAGTATGTGCCAGAAACACTGGCAGTCTGTATCTGCTGTGACATATGTTCACTCAGGTGAGATGTAGTGGAAATATCCATACTGGGAGTGGAGGGTAGACAGGTGATAATTGCCTTGCAATTGCTTATTGACTAACTTGCTAGGCAGGAATGCAGAGGTAGCAGCATTTAAACCTTACAGAACACAACTTGGGAAGCTGCTTCCAGTTCTCACAGTGAGTTGCTCTTGAAAACAGATGATGGTAAGCAATGGCTGGAGGGACTTGACAACAAAATGTGCTGTTATTTCTTCCTTGCTTTTGGAAGTATACAAAAGGATGATGAGTAAAGAGCCTCCCTACCAGGCTAGAAAGGTCAAGATCCTCTTTACAGCTCTGTTAGTGCTCTTGACTGATTTTTTTAGCAACTGAAGGGGAAAGATTTCTCTGCCTCTCTAGTGGATTGAATTTGTTTACATAAACTTTTGCTAAATTTTTTATCTTATATACAAATTTTGAGGAGTTCCTCCACCTTTCTCACCTATGCTGCAACTTAGACTTGTCCTTGCCTCTGCTGAGCCCCTTTTTGTGTTGTGAATTCACTTGTGTTCTGCTTCTGTTCTCTGACACAATGAAGCTAGGACTGGTGTTTGGTAAGAGCTTTTCCTGTCAGTGTGTTAGGGAAGATTTGAAAATATTTTCCCTTCTTTTTTTTTTTTTTTTCTTATAGTATATTTTTCAGTTTTTAAAATTAAGAGCACACCAGAAGGCATCCACTGAAAAATGGACAGACAGTTGCACCAGGACACAAATTTTTGGATTCTCCCTAGAGTAATTAATGGAACAAATATATTTTCAAAGGTATAACCTAGCTACCTCTCCTTGGCCTCAGAGACAGTAAGTTCCTGCACCACCTTATAATTAAAGATTATGCACTGTAACAATTTTCTGCCATAGGAATGGTGGCAACATGGCTGAATAATTCACACTAATTGCCTTAGTGACTTTTGCCTCCCCTTCGTCTTTTTGCTAACTGTGAAAAGATTTCTTTATTCTTCAACTAGTTATTAAAAAGCTGAGTCCTCCATCTCCAATTTCTAAACTGTTATTTGACCACCATAATACTCTGCATCTTTCTAGTCCTTAATTTAGCTCTTATTTTAAGATAATTCCAACAAAAAAAATCTCAGGTTTTCTGAGGTCATTCTTGTAGGAAAGTATTTTTGCAGATAGTAAGCTTCCTCACTTTAGAAAACTTAAAATAAAGGAGTTATGACCAGTTATGACAAATGTGTAACCTTGCTATGTATCCAGCAACCTCTACTTGAAGCTATTAAAAGTCTTTCATGCTGGAAGCCAGCTGGAGCTTGCTGTTTTCAAAGAACCTATTTTCCAATCACTTGAAGAAAATATTTTTTAAAAGGGAAAAGTTATTTGGGAAATGAAATATACATGCTGTGCTTGAAAAATATAACTTTTGTACTAGAAGAGACTTGGTCTCAATAGGCAAAAGCCACTAACAGGTGAGGGAAAGAACTTTTTGTGATCATATTTTAAAACTTTGGTGATATCCAAAATTTCTTCATTTAAAATCATCTTTTTAAGATGGACTCCTACTTGAAAAAGACTCTCAAGTTTTCTCTGTATCCTTGCCAAAATGTTCCTGGCAATAAATTAATACAGCTCCCTGACCACATCAGGGAGGTGATTTTTTTACTAAACATGTGTTACAGAACCATTTCCTCCTGTCGCCCTGACTTCAATCTGCCTTCAGCAATAACACAAGGAAAGTACAGTACTGAAGGACAACCCTGTTTCTCAATTTCTGCTGAAAGAATATCAAGCAATTATAGAGCTACAAAAAAGGGAAGGCAAGACATCAAGAGGTTATCTTATCATCCTGCCCTGTGGTCCAGGACAGGATAAAAAATATCCAAAAGCAATCTAGTCCTTGTACAACAGACATTTCCAATATTTCTGTATTTTTAAAATATTTTTCCTTTATTTTTTTTCAATGCAGTTGAAGGAAATACACTATTTATAACTCTCAGGTGATCAAACACAAAAACACATGCATGTGTGAAGGTAGGATTTAGGGGAGGATTATTGTTTTTAGTAGAATTTTAAAGGCAAGATGTTAAATTTGTTAAACTTTGCTGTAAAAATAAAGAACTTGTACCATGGAGAGTTGGTTTTGTCTGCTTTGGGGTTGGGAGGGTGGGTACGTTTAGTGTCTTAACACTTCTGTGGCTGGTACTGTGGCTGATGGACATAGTCACAGTGAAAACACGTGAACATTATGAAAAATAAAATGGAAATTTAAAAAAAAAATCTATATTCTAGTGGTTTACCAATAGGCTCGTTTTAAAATAAACAGGGTTCTTTGTCTGTGTTTAGCAGAGACTGTGATGCTGTTATCCACGGTAAAGAGGAATTTGTTCCTTTTCCATACAAGTGTGTTTGTAGGACTCCGCAAAGCATAGCACATATTTCAAGACGTCTGTGGTAAGTAAATTATCTTTAGGGGCTGAGACAGCAAATATGTGGCGTACGCTTTCTCACTAAGCAGGATCCTAAGCTGCTAGGTTGCAGTAGGCTGCTGACATCAACATTACAACTAGGACATCAAACATGCCGAAAAACATCTTGGAGAACCCTCATACTACAGGACAACTGTCTAATTAATTGAGGGGGAAAATGTCTAGTCAAAGGTCTCTGTTGATAAAACAACGAAATAGGGAAAATCTAGATTTATAAAAAGATTATTTTAGAAAGCTACCTAGAAATCCAAGAATCTGACTTTTGCCTAGTAGGCAAGGAACAAACTGCTGCTCTAGCTTTTCTAGCTTCCACTATCTTCTCTCTTCTGAATGCAACAGTTAACAGCTATTCACAGCTCCTTTCAAATTTCCTGTGCTCCTGAGTGCCCGCCAGAAATGCATTCCAATGGCTCAAAAAGGTTTTTGAATAGAAGGGGGAAATGTGCATGTTCACTGAGAAAAGAATTCCTCCTTTTGATTTCGGTTTGTCAAGTAAAGTAAGGATGAAGAGGAGAGTCTCAAAATACTTTCCCAGTGTCTTACCAGCCGAAAACATCTGTGGTTATTTTCACGGTACTTGTATTCTGCTTTCCAGCGTGGAAGAAGAAGAGAAAGTTCCCACTTTTTTTGGGCTTAAAAGCATGATTTCAGGGTTGGTTTTTCTTCTTTTAATGTAAAAGTTTTGTAGTGCCTGACTAGTAATATTGCCTTCTTTTTCCTTGTTTTAACAGTCCTGAGAAATTAAATGAGAATTTTTTTATAAAGCCGTGTTTTTCTGTACCTGCAGCGATCTGCCTCTACCACCGTGGAAGGTGTAACAGAAAAATCAAGCCGATTGTCAGTATACCTCAAGTCAGTATCCGGGGATCTTCACACGCTTTTGTGAGGGGAAAAAGAGGAGAGGGGGGTGGGGAGATTGACAAATAGATATTTTTACACAGGATGTCGTCTTCTACATTGTGTAGAGAATGTAGTTGTTCGCTTAAATATCTATAGTTTTATCATGGACATCTGACAAGCCTGTTAGTATCTAATTCCCCAAGTTATCTTCCTCGAGAGGAATGAAATTTCCTAAGCAGCTTTTTTTCTTCACAAGAACTGAAAATTATTTTCTCTAGGAAAGACCCTGGGCTTATAATATATTGGTTTCAATGACTGGTACAGTTAAAATGGCAACTTAAATAATGCAGTACCCACTTACATAGTTCAAACAACTACTTGTTAAAACTTTCTTTTCCTAGGCAACTAGATTACTTTTCTTATGACTCTTCATCAGATAATTGAGGTTACTATTTCTCACACAATGAGGTTTTTTTTCTCCTTCTTCATCAAGAAGTTTAATTCAAATGCCATGCTTACTTTAGACTTTTATGCGTATACATATCTCTTTCTATGGTCAGAAAAGTTTCCTGCCATGCATGTGCCAATTCGGTGAAGAATTACAAATCATGTTGTGTAACCTGCTCTTTTAGCTATCTCAATGTCTGTACTTCAATCATGGTGAAATAAAAAAAGCTCATAATACTGTCCCAGGGCCTCCCTTAAATAATTTACTTCTTATTAAAAGCTTATACTTTTAACAAAAAGAAAAAGGCTTTTTAAAGTCTTAAGTTTCCCCTGTTTCTCCTTGAATTGCTTAGTTTTCAAACTTCAAATTTGTCCACAGTTGATACCTACTTTGTGTTTTAGAATGCCTTTGTGCTTTAAGAACATCTTCTCTGTAAAAGTATTTTTACAGCATAACACTTGCTGGACTTTTTGCTGAGTGGCAGATTTTTAAATAAGGTTGATTTCGATCTCAGTACAGCCATTCCCTGATTTGTATAGTCCAGTGAATCAGAATTTTCCATGTGTGTACACATGCAATCTTCTCTAAGAATGGCTGTAATGAGCAATAGCTTGTGCTCACAACTGCTAATAGGTTCTGGTTTTCCATGAAAAACAAATTGCCTCCTGCTGCTGGGCTGTAGAATGCTTAGCCTTTGTTTTAATCAAAGTGGCAAAATATAGCTACAATGACCTTTTGTGGAAAGCCTCTGATCCTCAGCTTCCAGTAGGTCCCAAATTGCTGACCTGAAGGGATTCCCTGAAAATTAGCAGCTACAAGTTTTGCAAACATGCTTTACAATAACACCTCCTTTGCTTACAAATAACATTAAGATCTCACAAAGATGGGTTCAATACAAAGAGAGGGAGAAACAGATCCTAATGTTGTGAAGATGACAACTTTTATTGGGCAATACAGACAAATTAGGAATTAATTAAAATTCACCACTGCTTTAAAGGTGTAAAACCTGGATCCAGAGACCACATAGCTCTGAAACAAATGGTTCTCTTGGAGAAAGTAGCACTTAATTTTCTGAAGCACAGAACGGTGGCTCTGCCCTAGAGCAGTGGCTGTCAAATTCAGAGTTTGATGAAAATTTAATTGCTGAAGCAAGTTTGCGCTTAATGTCCTTAGTGAAAGTTTGGAGAGTACAGCTTTCAGTTCTTTGTAATGCAGAAAAACTAGTTTTATTGCAAACAGAGTGCTCCCAAGAGCTGCAGTTAGTCTGTGAGGAGATGCCACTGGGAGAAATGCATAACGTCTTCTAATAATTCTGTGTTATCTTGGCATTAGTGTCTTTCAGAATCTAGCTAGTACGTGACTGTCTTTAAAGGATTACCTCATATCAACTGAACACACTCACTTGTGGGATAATTTGACCCTTATTTCTGGTACTTTCATCAAAAATTTTAACCTGCTTTTGAGTTTCTTGACTTCCCTCCCTCCCGTTTCCTTTCTAGTTTCTAATCTCATTACTACCTCAGATACCATCTAAATAGGTTAATAGACTGCTGCTGTGGAGCACTGAAAATCCATCTGGGCAATCAGTCTTCTGTTTAAAGCAGTCAAGTGAAGCTCTAAAGTAAAGATGGGGCCTGAATCAAAATGTTAGGTCTAAGCACCTTTACCCAGTGGGACAGACTGAATATAGGGTCATGGTTTGTAGCTCTTTTCTGAGCTGTTCAATTATCTTGCCTTGCATGCAACCAGCAATGAGAGTTTCTCATTTTCTTCTCAAGTGTTTCGAACAGAAAAAAGCCCAAATATTCAGGTAGAGGCATATTAAACAGAAATGACCACTGTTGATTAATTAATGTCAGACCTAATATTTCAGTAGGTGAATGGAAAGGTACAACAATCTGTGTGTCACATGGATAACTAGGTCCCAATTCTCCTTGGTGATTTGGCACTGGTTCAGGAGAAAAAGTAAAACATGTTAATGCCTTTCGGTGATCCCACAAAATTTGTTAAAGAAAACAGTAGGCCAAAAATCTGAAAACAAAAGGGTCTTCACACGCCCTGTTGTCCCTAGAAAGACCTTTTGTGTGGTGGACACCCCTGAAAAAGGAGCAGGCAGACTGACACCAAGGCATTCAAATATCACTGTAGGTTTAGATTTGGCTCCCACATGTCCAATAGTAGCAGGTGGAAGAGGAAAACAGCAACACTGCTATCCAAGCAGCTTACACTGCTGAATATTGAGGTATGTGAGAGTCTCATCTGAAATAACACAATAATTAACAGCACCTCTGATATAACCAAAACAAGGAAGCTTCCACTGACAGGGTAAGTCTTTCTTTGGCAATTTCTTCTTGGACACACAGCTGTAGCAGGAGACTCTGGCTACAGTGTACCTCATAACTGTCCTCATTACATTGTGATAAACTGGAAGAAAAGCTGGAGGAGCACTAACACTTCGCACCAAATCTACCCCTTTGTGAGGGTACAAACAAAACAGTACAAAAGAGGTTTAAAGCCAAAGCCCAGGCCAAACTTGAACCATTCTTTTTGTACTTCTCCAAAAAGTATCACAGAAACACATAATACCCACAAACACCTAGAACCAGCAAGAAATACAGCAGCACCGCCACTGTGAGCATGAATAAGTGACTGCAAAGACACCCAACACTAACACAAAGCTGTTCTTAGAGGGATTTTGGTAGCACAGGTCTAACTGAAGAAATTCTTTCATACATTTCTCATTCTGACCTGGGAGTTTTGCTGCCTGACAAAATTGCCTTCAGCAGTATCTATCAACTTGTTCACTCCAACTCTGGCCATGACATGGATTCTCTATTGCTTTATCTCCCTCTGAGGTAGCTGAAAATACAAGTATGGATTTTGCTGATTCTCAAGGGGAAAAAAAGACTATTTTGCTGGTGTGATTACACCTATGGTAGATTTTCCAGCATTTCTACAGAAATGTCTGTATCAGCAGAACTTTTACACACAGAGGGAGGGGAGGGGAGGGGAGGGGAGGGGAGGGGAAGGAGTTTGGAAGGAATTCGGAAGGAAGGAAGGAAGGGAGGGAGGGAGGGAGGAAGGAAGGAAGGAAGGAAGGAAGGAAGGAAGTTAGTTTACAGAACTTTGAATGTTTTGATTGTCCTCACTTAAATTACTTGGGTGAGGTTTTTGCTAGCAAAACTCAGGAACAGCATCTTTAATACTGCATCTGTGTTTATCTTGTTGCTTATGAGTGCTTTTTTCAATCCCATTTCAGGATGGATCTATATCCTCTTGACAAAGCCAGAGGTAATATGTATTCCTCAAGGAGGGATCAGGAGAAGTTCTGGTCCTCTTTAGTGTCTTGTGAGTATATGCTCTAGTTTGCCAGGGAAATACCTGCTGTGCACAGCAGGAGCTGGTGCCAGGCTGCAAGCTCACAGAATATTTTGTGACAAAGTCTGGTTTTTTCCCATATGTTGAAAATTAACCCACTCTCTGCAAAATCTTGGCAACTAGTTCCATAATTTTGAATTTTTCCTTGTAACTGAATAACACGCTGATGTAATAATATATTATCTGAGTGGGGTACTTTTTCTTTCTTTCCACTGGGCAGTAACTTCTTTATTTGATTGGTTTTTTTGTCTGATTTATTCCCTTTTTTTTTGTTTTGGGTTTCGGGTTTTTTGTTGATGAGTTGCACTTTTTCCAAAATCAACCTAGAGATAATACATCCATCTCATGAGTTGATTGTCTCTTTTAAAAGACTAAGTGATCATCTTGAGCTGCTGAAGCTGGTGTAAAGACTTAACATAAATTGTTTGTTTGACCTTTACAGAACTGAAAATCTTTTTTTCTTTTCGGCTCATAGCAATGTGTTTATACTGTAAGTGGAGAGAAAGCTTCCCGACTCATGCACTCTTTGTTCCAGAATGAGAAAAAATCATATGTGCTGAGATTTTGCAAGTTATATTACTCTAAATACCTCTTTATGTATTGGTTCAGGCTTCTCAAAAAAGTAATCCTTCTTGTGAAAGTCATTATAATTTATCTTCCAGTTTTGAGAGAGGTGCCATATTAATGACATAGTTAATATTTATGTGTTACATAATCTGGTAGACTAAATCTGTACCAGTAACTTAAAGAAAATTAAGCTACAGCAGTAAAAAAGTGTTTATAATTATTCCTGAGCAATTCCGTAGTTTGAATATCTTTACTGCACTATAAGTGCAAAAGCACAGAAGGATTTATATAAAGTGATCACACCCTTCACCACAATGATTGTATAACTGGTCAAACTTTAGAGTTTTGACCAGTTAAAATTGTCTTGCTGAGATATCTGATATATTTCTTCTCTGTAGCAAGGTTTTCTCAAGAACTGCAGACCTCTACTGGGTAGTTATCTATAGAAAGGAATTAGGATTCACCAGGTATTATCCCATGCAGTGGCAACCGCAGTGTGAAGATGCTACACTCCTCTCACTGAGGCTGGTACAAGCATTGTTTTTTTCCCTGATTCACACAGCTTAGACCTGGGGGAAGGTGGATGCACCTATTGTCTGCCTCAACAGCAAAACTTGCGCAGAATTAAAGAACAATACATGTTATGTTATATTACTGGAGTGTGTGTCAGAATTCAATTCAGAAAGAACATTTCAGATTTCCAGTAATACCTGATCTGTTCTTAGGCTTTCTACAAAAATGTTGAATAAAGCTATATTAATAGTCTTATTGCAGAATTTTATTTCATTCTGGCCATTAATGAAATTTAAAGGTTTGAATACGGAGAGACAGAGAGCCAAAGTCCCCTCTTTAAAAAAATTAAAGATCGACTCTTAAATACCTGCTTCTATTGGTACTCTTGTATCAGTATGTCTCAATCAGTATCTTCAGGGACAGAAAAAAAATAATTCATTCTATATTTCTGTCAGTTTTGATCATTAGGATAAAAATATTTATGTATGAGCTAGATTTCATCAGGTGCATGGGTAACCAAAGAGTCATTCCACATATGTCCCTCTACTGGAGACTCAATCACTTTTTCAGAAGTCAGTCAAGTTACCTGAGACGTTCCTTTACTGGAGCTACTGAAGCTGTGCCAGCGCACAAACTCACTGGATGAGCAAGAAACTAGGGAGTTATACTTTTGATTTACTCTGGTGCTAAGTGCACTCATTTCAAAGCAGAGGTCTGGGCTGCCTGTGTCCATTTACAGATTTCTTTCTGATTCTCATAGAGACAGTTGAGATAAAAAATACATATATTTGTCACTACACAAGGACTAAAGACTCACACTTACAGTTCATTATAGCTCATAGGGCTTTTTGGTACATAGGAACATAGGTTCAAAAGAGTGGTTTACAAATATAACCCACTCTCTGCAATGAGTTTGGTTAGGCGCTAAGGTGATCCTCACCAGGTCTTGGAGACATGAGTTTACATTGCCTTGGGCTAGAATACGTGTCTCCAGGCAACCACATTCTGGTATAACTCTTATCACTAAAACATCATGAAAGAGGGGCACAAAAGCCCCACAGATTATGTATGTTGAAGCCAACAGCTCATGAGACACAAGCAGAGTCAAGCTACGAATGCACTCTGAACACTCTAGCTGTGTCACTTAAAAGAGCAAATTAAGATGAGGAGTATTAGAAGTCCCTCATCACCCTCTCCTATTTAAAACAGATAGTTATTTCTCCTTTGGTCTCTCAGTTGTTTAATGTCTCATCCTATTCCTGTAGAAATAAAAATAACCCAGTCATGGCCTAACACTGGCCAGAAAGAAAATTTGAAAACAGATATTTCACTTTTCTCCAGTTTTAAATAATGTTACTACAGCTGCTCTTTCTTCCAGCCCTGGCATATCCAAGACCCAGGGAGTTTTTGCATTGTTAGCACAGAATTTTATTTACACAGACATTTAACAGAAATCCATTCAAGTCTTTTATGCACCAAGGAAATTTTAAACATGTCACTAGGCAGGGCAGCAGCTCCAACTCTAGCAGGTAGCCCCAACAGGCGAGCTGCCGTGGGGATATTGGCTACAAGAGACATTCAAGCAGAATCTTTGCCTGTGAAGGGATAAACCAATGTCACAGTCATTGGGCTTTTTGTTGAATACTTAGTAATTACCTCAGCTGGAGCATTAACATTGACAGGATTCGATAAGGTATGGAAATCCTGGATACACACACCCTCAAATCCATTTTCCTTTATCTGTGTGTAATGTAGGGAATTTCTATTCGCTATGCTTTCCACTCCTCACACAGATTGATCAGCATGTCGCATACATTTTATGCTCACTGTGGTTACATTTTGGTCAGTAATTTCCCACGCCAAGATGTCAGAGTCCTGAAAGCCATGAAATAAGTATTCACATGGTAGCTCTTTCACAGTAATTGAACAGATACTTGTTCTGATTATGCAGTGAATGTGAAGTCCACTGCCCTCTGATGAAAAAAAAAGATACATTTTCAATTCCATAAAGTAGTATTTTCATGTGACCCTGCCTGTACCTCACAAAATATACTAGGTTATCCAAGGCAATGGGCATTGTATATCTATTTAATTTGAACTCATCTAGAAAAAGAAGAGCCTATTAATCAACCCTGAAGTTTTTGGTGCTCCCACTTTCAGGGAAACCTTTGCTTAGAGCAAAATGCTTTATAAGTCATTGCCTGTATTGAGCTACATGGATGGAGAACCAGATGACCTGCTGAATTCAGGTTTTTAAACTGAGTGTGAAGATTATTACTATAAAAGACAAGTTCTGTGGATAAAGTTTGGCAGGACAGACCAGGTTTAAAATATCCCTGGGCACACATATACGTAATCTATACACTGTGAAAGTGAAGTTGCATGACTGTACTCAACCTTTTCAAATTTCTAAAATGATATTTAAATTTTCTTCTTACCCCTCTTCTCACGATATTTGTCATCTTTTGGTTTGTACAAACAACAATTTCAAAAGGAAAAAAACTATAAGACCAAAAACGCTAACCTCAAGAAAGCCCTTTTTCTTCTCTTTTCCAAATATCTAAATGCAAAAGTGAGATGAATCTGGATTTCAAAACTTTCTTTTTATTGTCCATAATGAAAAAACTAAGACAGCATATGTGCAAGAATACTAAACTGCACAACTCACAAAACTTTCATGATAGGAGCAAAGAAGCCTGGTGGTTGCAAAAAACCCAAAATAATTAAAAAGAGTTAACTTTAAAATTCCATCCTTGGAAAGTAATGACGTTAACAGAGATTACATTCTAGTCCAGAAGTCCTGCAGAAAGGTAAGAAGATTAGGTTTCATTTCATTGCCTGTAGGCTTTGCTTTTAGCCTTTTTTTCCTAAACTTCCAACCAAGCATAATCCCTTGTGTCCTCTGTTGGCTTCTGTTGGTTTTCACTATTATTTTATGCTATTTTTTTTTGTCACATGGTTTCAGAAAAACCACATTTCTGAACCATGAGAGTTCAGACCCTTTTTTTCAGTCTTTACAGTTTGTCATGTCCTGCCTGGTAGAGTGAGTAAAGACCTGACCTGTACTGACTACAGACACACACTTGGAGCTGTGGCCTGTGACTGTCCCAGAACCCACAGCTGGGGCACCATTCTTGGCTTTCCCCAAAAACACTGCCTAATACAACCCCAAGGCCAGATGAAGAGGGCACAATCCTGGCCATCTTCTTCATGCACACTAGGTATGTGATAGAACTGCATGTCCTTTAACTGCTATGTTGCACTACAGCTTGCTGCCCTCCACCTTCCCACATCTGCACGTGGGAATCAGAAGAAAGTACTGGCAGCAGCAACAAAAGCTCAGAGCAACAAAAAAGACCCCTTCTGAAGATTTGTCCCTGGATATGACCTGGTCTTCATCCATTTGATTCATTTGTAATTGCAACACACGGCATCTATCAAAGCCATTCACTTCCACCATGAAAACAAGCAGGTTGACCTGTTAGTTATTAAAGAGATAATACCTTTTGCCTACATGAGGTAATTCTACTAGAATAAAGTGAGTAAAAAATAATCCTGCTGAAAACCAGCAGTTTAGTTGGAGTTAATTTCTGTGGGAAGAGCTGGCTTTCACTAACTCAGCAAAAAAAACTCTGCATTTCTGCCAAACAAATGTCCGTATGACTTCATACACAGGCATAGAAATTTTTTTCTCATGTTGACCATGTAGGAGAAGCAATCTGCCAAGCTGCTTGGCAAAGACAATCGGCCCTTAACCTGTTTAATTATGCACAAAGCATACTTAAAGAGATTGAATCCAAGGACAGTGGTATGTGTGCCCTGGATGCCAGACATGCTCTGACATCCGAAATGAAGAAGCTCAGAAATGGCCCAGATGCAGCCAAGAACATTTATCAGGTGTAAACCCACAGTCAGAGTGAGGGTATCCTATCTCCTTTCCACCCGTGAGTCCTGCAGCCATTCAGCAAAACAGTTAACTCTGCTGCAATATTTGAAAAACAAACCCGACCTCACTATGGAAATCGTTGCAGTCAGTGCAGTGCCCTTTACTGGCTTTTTTTCCTATATTATGATTTCATAATGGACATAGAACTTATTTTTCACTTTATGATGTCCCCAATTTTCACTCTTTAGGCCATGGCAGTCTGAGAATAGAGAGTTAGAACATACTTGCAACTAAAAAAGGGTAAGATTACACTGGGGAATGAAGAGATTACACTGACTGAAGATTACACTGAAGAGAATGGGAGGGGTTTGGACTGTCACTGCAAAAACATTCTTTCCTTCTCCATTCAGAAAATTTAACAAATTAATTGATGCCACGCAGTAACTGTTACTTTTTTCCTGTTTCTTTGTCAGTATTTACACAATAACAAGCAGACACAGGTCAATAACAGGATCAATAAAAAGAATTAGTAAAGGATATTAAAATTGCCATAATTATATTCCAGACAGAGCTGGGCAGAAAATTGATTCCCTGTCCTGCAAAAGTTGAGATGTAAAACATATTCCTGTCTTGCACCAGGACAAAGCCAAGGATTTACTTTCTTTTTTTTTTCCACTATTATTATTAAAAAATGGAAAAAAAATCTGAAAAAAAAAAAAAAAAGAGGAAGACAAACAGATGAGCAGAGACAGGTTTTGAAATAGCTGGTAATCTTTTAGATAGGCCACTAAAACTAGATTTTAGGAAAGTCTGAGTCCATTCCTTAGGCTAAACCAGAAAAAGTAGGAATTCAAACCTAGATCTCACAAATCCCAGCTGAAAGCTTCAACTGTCATGTTATTTTCCTTTTTTGAAGGTGAGTCCATCTTCCTGAACAATATTCTGTTAAAACAATACATTTGCACAGCATCTCATTTAGAAATCAGGCCCTCTCCAGTTTGTCACATTTCCAAACAACCATAGTTACAGACTGCATGCCTATTGTCAGACTAGTGGAACGGTTGCCTTAAGCTACCTCTGTGCAAGCCCAGAAATTCAACCTGGCATAAACTCAGGGCATTTTATTTTTTTCCTTCCCCTCCAAAGATGAGTCTTCTGTTTGCTAAATGGACACTTGGGAATGGACATAACTTCTGACAGAATGAAAACACAGAATAAGCTATATTGACAGTAGGACCCTGGTTTTAAAAAACCAAAACCAACCCCTCCTTTGAATTTTTGACAATGGACAGTTTTCAATTCGGTTGTGATTTTCTTTCCTTTACTTCCTACTAGAGCTTCATTTTCCCTTCCAGCAGCAATAACAACTAACATTATTCCCATTTCCTCTCTCCTTCTTCCAATCTCCATAGCATACTTCACCTTCCTCTCAGGCTACTCTAGTGTTTGGGAAGCTATGTTGTAAACCAGATGGGGGAAAGTGATCAGACTGAAAAATAAATTGTTGCAAAATCTTTTATGAATCTACCTCCCTGTTTTTGGTAAAAAAATTCACAGACAAGTCACTATCTACAAGACTTAAGGCTGAATAGAAGCCAGGAGGTTCTTGTTCACAGTTTCACTGATCCCTGGGCTGGAGTCTTTTCATGTTCAGGATGATCACTCCTTTACAGGCAACATAAAGCTCACATTCAATCCTTCTTGTGCCACAATAGCATCACACCAGCAAACCTAGCTCCTCAGAACTGCATTGAAGCACAGTGGAATCCTGTGGCAAAAGCAAGCCTGCAGCATTAATGCCACCCCCACTGGCACTGTCCTGTGTGGTCTGAGCATCAAGCATCAACCACCTAAGACAAATGAAGTATATGTGGTGTATGTAGCAGTACTGTATACTGACTGTACACAAGTCTTGTCACCTTGGAATATATATTATTTTGCCATTTTCTTTCTATGCATCACTAAAGTAATCCCATATTCCCTGTGATTTGTTTTTTTTTCCCTTTTCAAGTGTAATTTCTTCATCAGACTACACTTTTTGTCTGATATTGCCACCCAGTATTAGGAATTGCTAGACTGAGGCCTCCTGAGATGGCAATTTATGCACAGGGAGTCTTTTCACAGCTGGAGGAGAAGGGAGATATTCAAAGTCTGTAAAGGGGAACCCTGTAAAACCAAATCTCCCAAATTACTTTTTGAGTATGCTTGGCATTCTTTCTTGTTAGTGTAAATATATATAAAAGTGTCTTGTTAACAGGAACGTGACAAAGTGGACATAAGGGAACAAAAGTGCCATGGCTCATTGGAAGAGCTGTTTTGTATAAAATGAGATATTGTTCTGGTCCTTTGATCTGCAGAGGGGTATAGATGCTTCCCCAAAGCTCCTAAAGCTGCAACACTGTCAGTCACTAATGAAGAGCTGGACTGACTTTATACAGAGTAGCTCTGTACACTGAGAACTTCTGCTCATCCCTGCTTGGCTGTGCTCCTCTGCACCGCCTGAGGGACTGCAAGCACAGAGAGTCACCAACTCCTGCGTTCCCATGCACAGCCTGTGCGATGTTGGAACATCCAGGACAGGATAACTGGGGTGAAGGATACACACCGCTATATTAAAATATTAACACTGGGGCAAATCTGGGAGAGAAAGAATAGAGAGAATTCAGTTCAAGAGAAAGAAAAATAACCAGATTGAAGATCAAGAGGTAGAATCAGCAGGTAGATCATTGTTTAGAAAAGCACCTATTTATTCCCCCTCTTCTCCCTTGTTAACCTAAAACCATGAGGCTAGGTGTTAATCTGAGCACTTAATGATCTATAAGCTTTATAGAGCAGAGACTTTCTTACTTGTCAACAGTTGTCTGCATCTAGGGTCCTAGATGATGACAAGGGTCTGACTGAAAGCAGACAAACTGAGAAGTGGTAATGCCCAGCAGAAACATAAAATGCAAACTATATTGACTGGTAAAAGGCTGACCTTGGGACATCCTGATGAACCTTCAGCCACCATGATAAATGCTGACCAATCTGACAGCACAGTCAGTGTAGGAAGGGGTTAAAAAAAAGCAGAACCACTCACTTTGATCCTTAGTGTATGCAGGAAGACACACACTAGCCCACAGTCCCAACAGAGGGCTAAAGAAGAGGAATGACCTCTCCTCAGGATTCAAACACAGCCCTGAAAAACTCCAGCCAGTGCCTAATAGTTAACACAGCAATGTGGCTTCACCTCCGCAGACGTCTATGTACTCAGCTGTGGCATTTTTAGGGAAAATGAAAGCGTAACTGGAGACAGCTCCCTCAGAATAAAATGACAATGAGGACAAGACACATAAGAATTATCATGATGTAATCACTTGAGGTCAGGCATTCATATATGAAAATTGGATCAGATTGGATCAGATCATTATGTGGGTGCTAAAACGACCCAGAAAGCAGTGCTAGACTAAGTATTCACTAATGTAGCTCTGCATCTAATTTGCAAATTCTCTTGCTGGATATTTTGCAGTAGTTTATAGATGACAGCCATCATTTTGACAACAGCAAATAAGACACACATAAGCAAGTACAGATTTATCACTGCGGGATTGGTGGGCAGGGGTGCTTCAGTGAGATTAGCTCCAGCTAATGCAGCACATCCATATATCAGAGGGTGTATCATGATGATATGATTCCCTCACTTTCATCAGGGATTGTGTTTCTCTCCCACAAATGTTTGCAGCTTTATTCTTGTGAGAAGAATCTGTTCCACTGAATAGATTTAATGTGTTACAAATACGCACATAACCAGAGAAAGGACCAAAGAAGAGATTTTATACCACTAGATAAACATCAGCACAATTTACTAAGAGGAGAAAGCATTTTTGTCTAGTCAATTTTTATGTGTAGAAATGAAGGGCAGTTTTCCAAATGATGAACTGTCACAGCTCCTGGAAATCTGTGTCCCTGTAAACACAGGAAGATTTAACAGAGAAAACAGTAGATTTTCACTTAAAAAGGAAATTTATAAGTGTTCCCAGAGCAACCATTATGCACCAGTGGAAATGAGCTAAGCCAGGCCAAGTTTCACCATAAATGTTAAACACATACTCAACTCAAATTGTAAAGTCATCCCAAATTCACAGATATTTTCTCACAGTCATTGTCTGAGATAAAGTTTACTGCTCACTAGAATTCCCCAGCTATTTCTTTTTCATCTTTAGACACACAAAGCTACATTTTCAAAATGCACACACACTGAGTTCGCATTTCAGGACTCTGTGTCTCTTGAAGACTCAAGACATTGTAGTATTCTATTAAACTGGCTCAATTTTTTTTTTTTTAATCCTAAAGGTTGTTAAGGTAAACACTACTGAAAAATCACCATATTTCCAGTAGTCTTGTTTTCTTCTTCAGTCATTCAGGTGTGCCATAATCAGACAAGCTGAGTGCATGGATCAAGATTTCCTTTAAATACAGTCATGTCAATTCAAATTTTTTGTGATGCTGCCCTCTATGCTTGATCTGTAAAAGGACCAAATTTAAGTTAAGTATTTGGAAACTTTAATCTTTACTCTGCTGTGAATGATGACCATATTGATCTGGCGGCACAGCTGAGGAGACAGTCTATGAGAGAAGTAACTCAGAGAGCTCATAAAATTCAGCTTTTCTGAGAAAAAAAATTGCACTAATATACATTTGTATATCACAGTGTGAAACTGCAGCTGCCATCCTGTCTTGTGCCCTTCATAGTCCTTATTATCAAGAACAATTGTGTTCCAGAAAAAACTTCTCTTAATTTACCATTCCTGGGTTAAAGAAATACCTCCTCAGAATGTTTGATGTTATAGCAATCACATAATTGTCATAACTCCTCACAATATATCCATGTTAAGTGACTCAGACTTTTTCTACCCTACTGTCTTTGGGGAATTATATTAACAATGTTCATGCCAAAACCACTGGTTTCTGTGGTAGAGTGACTGCCTACCATGCCAATGTTACATTCCTAACCTGAAGCGTAGCTGGAAAACTGGGTTTTCACAATGCATCTATCCATTCTCAACCAACAAATGCCATCAGGCAGAGTTTGTCATAATAAGTTATGCCACTCATAGCTGTTTCCTCTCACCATATAGCTTGAAAAACAGGAGTAAGTTTTGTAATTTGCAGATTATGGAACTACACCATTCACTTTTCTTTAAATCTGTAATTACTCTTCCCAAACCAAAAGGGAAAAGTGATGCCAGAAGGCCAATCCTCAAGTCAACAATATGTTGAGATGTGGTCTGTGCTTAAGAACATGACTCTATCTGAACAGATACCACCTTCACTTTTGCTTTCCCCTGCACTGATCCTGCTGCCAGCATAGAGCCTTCCAGCATACTGGAGTCAACCATTGCCGATGACGTCTTAGGTTTTAAATTTATATTTTTCAAATCCTGCACTGCCTAGTGGGTAACTCTGAAGTTTCTTGTGGCCTGTTAGCTGCTGTTCTCTCATGCTGGTTAGACATAACAAACCTCTCTAGGTTTGCTCTCCAAGGACACCTATATTGTCCTAGGTCCAAAATGTGTAAACTAAAGTCTTAAGAAGGGGGGGGTAAGCTTGGGGAAGTTACATCATTAACTAAAGTTATAATTGGAGAATGATCATGATATGCAAATGAACCAAACTTACAAAAGTGTGAAGAATCCGTGACCCAGGGTCCATCTTGGGTGGAGCCTTTTGATTGTCAGGGTGTACTTTTGAAGGCCCTTCAAATAAATACCTCCTTTTGTTCTCTTATTCTTGTCTAGTCTCTGTGGTTTAGGCGGCCATCTCAGGCATCACTGAAAGAGAGAGAGCTTATTTCCTTCTGGATCTTAATGTGTAATCTAATTCCTTAAAATAACCCTTGTATTCCAGATTTCACTCATGGGATTTATAGTTCGTTCTTCTTCATGGGATTTTTTTGGTCTCAGAAGCAGTTCACAGACTGTCCCTAACACACACAGCCTAGAAACCTGCAAAACTGCATTTTGATATGGCAACCTGTTCTGAATGCCTGGATGAAGATACTAAAATTTGGCTTTGTAGTTTTCCCAATATTACATATGTACTACATCTGGCACATATGAATGGTTTTGAGAGATGTTGACCTCCACAGCTCCAGTTCAATTCCTGCAGTTCCCCAGCTTGTTTGGAGCAGAAATGAAGCCATTGTAGTGTCAGAGGAGTTCAGATGCAACACACACCTCTCACTCCAACCACAAGCCATCTGCATACAGTGGCACACAGAGCACATTTTGGATTGTTGGGCCAAGGCCAAGCTGGAACCCAGGGCTGGCACAAAGGACAGGATCCCTTCAGTGCAACAATAGACTGAAGACAAAAGGAAGGGCTGGCCTGCTGACAGCACTGCAGATTACGATATAGTGGTTTGTTTCTATTAAATTGATATTAACATTTAGGTGCTATTACCACAAATTAAAATAACTGCTGGATCTCTCATTTTTGCTGGCTATCACTACAAGGCTAAGTCCAAGAAGTGTCACACCCATTCCTTACACATATCATTTGTGTACTTGTGCGAGGTGGCTTTTGTACATGCATGCATACAAGCTGTTCTCTACTTCGGACTTGAATTCAAGTAAGGGGGAAAAAGAAGCATGAAGCAAGACAACAAGGATTATTTAGGATAATTTGATAGCTCATAACATCTGAAAAGGTGTCCTGCCCACCTCCTTCCTTCAATGTCTAGCTCTCAGCCACAAATTCCCTCACTCTCCCTTTCCTTCACCGGACCTCTTGCTGAGATGCTTCACTTCATGAGCCAAAAACCAGCTTAGAAAAAAAAAAAAAAAAAGACAGGTTTATTCCAGATGAACAAATTGATTCATCTCCATAAGAGCTCAAATGCCATTAATGCCAATGCAAATCTCAGTGTATGCTTGACTATGGAATTAGCTTTCTAACATTGTCTCAGCTTTAATGTGTAGCTTCATCTTAATGAAATGCCAGCATATTTGGCTAGCCTAAAGATCAAATGCAAGATCTATGCAGGGATTTCCATTCATGGCTGCCTGGGATAAGCATCTCCACCCCTGAATTAGACTGTGGGATCACCACTTCTTCAGGGATTCCTTCAAGGCTGCTATGAAATTCATAGCTTGTATCTTGCCACATAAACCCAGAAAGCTTTCTGGGGTCATATCCCACTGCAACACTTTTAACAGCAGGCTAAGCCACACTGAAATACTTCCAAATGAAAACAGTGGGGGAAACAACTGATAGCTATTCAACCTTCGAATTGCTTCTGTCTCCACTGCTGGGGTGAATCACTGCACTGGGTAAAAATTTCACTCTAGTTTCAGCTGACAGCACCAAACAAAACTGCAGAGCCAGGTAAAATATGCCATTAAACTCAGCTAATTGTGGTTTGTATATGGTAAAGATAGATTTTCAGGTAATTTTGAAGGACAAATGTAGCTTAAGTGTGTGATTGCACTAATACTGTATCCCCACATGGCCCCATAATAAGACTCCACAAGACTTGCAAGTTTTATGCTGACAAAAAGATCCCACCCTTAAATGTTGAGACAAGTTCCTGAATGGTGAACAAGACAGAGATGCACACCAGATAGCATATGGAAGTGCGCTCAGCCAGAAATTAAAGCACAGCACTATTAACTCCAAAAAAAATCTTTCTGTCTCTCTGCAGAGCCTATGCATCAACTTTTCAAACTTCAAAATAAATAATTGTGCAAAATTTCTTTTCCCTCAGTACTTAGTTTTTCTTCAATAAAATACTAAAACTTTTACTTGACACAGAGGAAGAAGAAGCAAAAAAGTCTCAATTTTCCAGTCTCTTGGTGTTGGTCTTGATTCATTTGCCAAAGAACCTTCTCAAAGGGAGATGACTGGGATATTCTTAATCACTTGCCATGTGTACTGAAAAATTTTCTTTTTATTTTTATTATTTTCTCTACACAAAATAGATGAACTACATTCATTTTCATTACAAAACCTCTACAAAATCATATTTTATTTTGTTAATGACTGACCATTAGACTCAGAGGAACAAAAACCTGCATAATGCTCTGTTACAAGACTGGATTTATTCTATAAATTTGTGCTGGTCTGTGACAGTGCATTACATCTTTGTATGACATCTGCATAAGGTTCCCTTTCCAAGGGAGTGCTGTAGGTGTTTTCTTTCATTTGGTAATATTGCTCCCATCTCATTTGTCCTAAACTTCATCCATATGTTGTCAGAGAAATGTGGGATGACTGCACTACTCTTCTGTATATAATGCTAATAGGATGAGAGCATTGAAGGCTGTATCATATCAGTGGATACACTACCTATACTTTATTTCCTAGGGAAGGGAAGAACAGTTTAAATATAGGAACCGCAATCTATTTACACATTCCACAGTCAATTTAATCTGTTACAAATCAGCTCCGCTATGGAAAGGGGCTACTTGTAACACAGCCATGGCTGCTTCTTCCTGCCTTCTGTTTCTGCCAGTCCTAGTGCTCATCTGGCAAATCACATCAGGGAACTAATCCAGCAGAAAACTAACTTTTTTTTTTTTTTTTCCCAAAGCTGAGTTTTCATTCAGATAAACTCCCTACTTCAGCTCAGTCATGGCTGTACAAACAGCAATGACTACATGAGGGAGGCAGTACAAACAACCCATGGTGTAAGACAAAGTGGGACTCACCCTTTTAGCAGCAGCAGCCATTTATCCTGCTTAAGTTCATCATGGACCTGTGGCATTAGTTAAGTGGTGCCAGTCACAGTATGGATTATCTAACTTCCCTGCATATTACTTTCTCAATTCAATTAGTGGCCAATTCCAACTAAGCCAATGTAAGCCACTCTTAACATACAGTGAAAAAAGCTATTCAGTAATTTATACTGTTCATTCACACTGTGCATGCATACACAGAAATGCAGAGGCAACAACAGCAACCTCTACATGATCCTATAGGAAATTCCTGACAGTAATAAGAGCTGGTCTGAGAAAGTTGAGCTGGCTGTGTTGAGAAAGTTCTGTGATACTGTAAAAATCATTCAGTTCAACTGTGTTGAAGTTTTACATAGCCTTTAGAAAGAAAGAACCCTTGAGTAGATGTCAGAAGCCTTAGTAGCAAGCCAAAGACCACAAAAAATAAATAACTCTCAGGCTGACTAGTATTAGGTCTTTCCATCCACTATTCTTAACATTTAATGAGTTAAACATACTCTGAGACATGCCCATCTAGATTGCCTAGGGTCTGCCCTTTCTTCTGAGAACTGTAAGTCACCCTGACTGAGAGTTTTGCTTCACAGAAGTCTGTAATTCCAAGATTTCAATAAATGTTCATGGAGGCCAATTGTTTTTCATTATTTTCTGTAATATTCTGCATAGCTTATTCAACATTGCCCAATCTGGTTAGAGACCAAGTCCTAACCCAAAGATGGAATTTTGGAATCTAAAGATTTCTAGTCAGCAGATATTTTGGCTGCACTGAGCAGAGTTGAGCAGACCCTGAGCAGGCTTTCAGAGGTGCTCCCAGGAAACCAGAGACACTCATATTTTCTTCATCCTTGCTTGTGATTGTTCCAATGCTGCCTCCAGTCCTTAGGCATCTATTGACGCTGAAGCTTTCAGAAATACAGAGCACTACAGATGGTATGAAACACTAATATAACAAAACCCAGCATGTACTATCCACACTTCAGCTCTCAGTGTAAGGGTTCGCTTGCATTTTGGGAGAGTGCCAGAAGATGCAGGCCACAGACCCACAGTTCCTGGCATGAGCACAAGAGGAATTTTGTGTACCAGTAAAGTAGCACCACATTTTCCTACCACACTTACCCATATAGGCTCCCTGATCTGTTGTCAGAACTGTGCTGAACACCTCTAATTAATGGTTAGCCATCTCCTGTGTACGCAGGTCTTGATTGAAATGCTCAGGACCTGCTTTGGTTGGCTCCACTCTTATCTTACTTGAAGCTGATAAAAGAAGTGTGTCTACCCTTACTGCCGCTCCTGACAAATCCCTGGGCAGAAGCAATCACTTTCTGGCAGATTCTGTCAACAACAAACAGCAGCACTTTTGTGCAAAGTCACACCAATCTCACCTCTGGAGCAGTCAGGCAACAGCAACATCTGAGCAATTTTCTCTGTTCCCATTCCTGTGCGTGCCTTGATGGTGAGGCTGTAGGGAGAAGGAAGAAACAAGGTATCAAAAGGAAGAAATGTTTACCAACTGCTCTACAGTTCTCCCAGGTTGTTAGCTCTTCCAGTTACAGGAATGACTTCTGATCTTAAGCAAATGGCACAGGGTGTGAAATTTGATCAATATTTCTTCACCAGCAGCTGCGTTTTGAAAGTTACATCCAGCACAGGGCTGAGAATTTAGTACCCAAGAAAATTCTCCAGGAGAATTACATTGACACTGAATTTAGTAAAAAAAAAAAAAAAGCTGTGTGATATTCCTGTGTTTACTTATCTCTGTTCATGGTTTTTTGCCTTCCATCTATGCAAAGTGGAAAAGCAACAAGCTAAACAGTAAATGACAGCATTTCAGGATCTGAATATTGTAACTTAAAGTGATACTACCAGTTAGACCTAACTGAAAATTAATATTTTTTTCCTAATATACAAGCAAAAAAAACCCTAGAACAAATGTAACTACACCTCTTATTTTTAAACTCCAAATACTACCCCCATTATACAGTTAGAGAACTCAAATGAAAACAAGAGTTCCTTGAATTGCATTCTCCAAAAGTAAACATTTTCAAATGTGCATAATACATACATGTTTTCTGAATACATACAAAAATGACACCTCTTTTATGTGAAACATTTTATAGTCCTAATTCAGAACACTCTCTTTATGACAGTATTTTAAAATGTGATAGGTTTTAAGCATGCACCGAACTGTAGCATGTTTAGTTTAGAAGTCCTTGTCAATCACTGCAGGTAGAGGCAGACAGCATAATGGTGAGAGTAATCTGTCTCTTCAAAGTTGTTGTTATTTAAGATAGGAAAACCAAAATCCTTTCCTGAATTAACATGTTGTGATTTTTATAACTCTCTTTCTATGAAACATTTTACCCACAAGTGTTAAGCTAAAAGTTCTAGTGCTGATTCAGCTGAATTGCACACAAATGTACATCACAGACTCTCAATTCTAAAAGGCATGGTGCCTCAATACAAGTCTGGAACAAGAATATAGCTTAATCTAAATCAGTTTAAATTAGTAACAAACATAAAACACACCATGAACAAGATGCCATGAAGCTAAAGCCTGTATCTACAAGAAATGGTTGGGCTTCGATCAGTTGGAGCCAATAATTGTAGCAGCACTGAGAATGCCCTATCCCCTAAGATTTACGTAGCCCTACAGAGCACTCCCTGCAAGCAATCCCTGTGGAAATAGTCATTTCAAATCTTCAGCAGTGCACTTCTTTCCTCCTGTTGAAGACCAGTGTTCCCAGAGGAGACATGAAAGAGTGAGTCATCGTAGAAGCATAGAATGTGCTGGAGCTGGAAGGGACCCCAAAGATGGCCAAGTTCCAACTCGCCTGCCATCGTCAGGGACACCTTCTACTAGACCAGGTTGCTAAGGGCCCCATCAAGTCTATCCTTGAACACTGCCAGGGATAGCTAATCCACAGCTCCTCTGGGCAACCTCAGCACCCTCACAGAAAAAAATTCTTCCTAATATCTAATCTAAACCTGCCCTTATTCAGTTTAAAACCATTGCCCCTTGTCCTGTCATTATCTAACCATATAAAAAGGCCCTCATCCTCCTTTTTACAAGTTCCCTTAAGGTACTGGAAGATCACAACAAGATTTTCCCAAAGCCTTCTCCAGGCTGAACAGTCCCAACTCTCTCTGCCATCCCTTGGGAACACCTCATGGCCTCCTCTGGACCCACTCCAACAGGTCCACATCCCTCCTGTGCTGGGGACCCCAGAGCTGGACGCAGTGTTCGGGCGGGGGTCTCAGAAGGGCAGAGCAAAGGGGCAGAATTACCTCCTTCAGCCAGCTGTACACATAACTTTTGATGCAGCCCAGGACACATTTGGCTTTCTGGTATGCAAGCGCACAATGTTGGATCATGTCCAGCTTTTACCCACTAGAATCCCCAACTCCACAAGGTGGTCTCAATAAGTTCTCCTGTCTGCGTACCCAGGCCCCAGCCCAGGTGCAACAGAGTTGTTGCACTTGGACTTGTTGAACTTCATTAAGTCCTCATGGGCCCAGTTCTCAAGCTTGTCCAGGTCCTTTTGGATGGCATCCCGTCCTTCTGTTGTGTCAACAGCACTGCTCAGATTTGTGTCATCTGCAAACTTGCTGAGGGTGCACTCAGTGCCACCATCTGTGCCATTGAGGAAGACTGCAGAGCAGTGGTCCCAAAACAGAGCCTGAGGGACATCACTCATCACCAGCCTCCACCTCAACACAGAGCCATTGACCACAACTCTCTGGCTGCAGCTAGCCAGCCAGCCAATTCCTTATCCATTGAACTGTCCATCCATCAAGTCCAGGTGTCTCCAATTTGGAGATAAAGAGCTTCTGAATAGCTTGTAGCTTTCGATTGCAGTGCTGCAGTTGTACGACTTTCCCCAGTGTTTCCATTATAGCAATTAGGCCATAGTTTTCTAATTTCACAGTGGTTTCCAGCTTCTCTTGCTTCTTACCCATGCTGATTGCAGTTTTGTAAGAGAACATGTCCTCAAAACACTATCTGCTTTAGTGCCAAGAGAGTTGACTTTAATTAAAACAGCTATCTTTGTAAATTAAGCCAGCCTTTGTACCAAATTGGATGAAAAGTGGTCACAGCTTCTAAACCATTAGTTCAGATGGGGCAAATCTGACAAGTGACAGCCACAGGGACTTACAAACAAGGAATGATAATGTCTTTAGTCGGTGCAGCCATTTCTTCAGTGAGGAAGAAATCACACCCATACTTGCGATGTGATCTTGTATATAGCCAAGGTGAAACTTGTACTAGCTTGGTTTGCAGTCACACAGAGAAAACATCCCTCTTCTGCATGCCCCTCCAAAACAAAACAAGACGTATTGCTGCAGTTTGCTGCCACAACTTAAGTAAAGGCAATGTGCATTCTGTGGTACAAAACGTGGGACTGTGATGAGAAAAGCCTGCCCAGAGCAGCTTTTTTAGTGCTGATCAGCTGCAGGTCTTTCTGCTGATGATACTGAGCCATAGTAAAACCGTGTGAGTGTTCCTAGCCCATTTCAGTACACATGGTAAATTATATCTAGGTATCTGCTGATACTGCATAAACTCAGACTAGGAATACTCACTAATGGGCCTAATTTTATTAACAGGAAAAATGTTCAGAAAATGTTCCAAAAGGTTATTTACAGCCCTGGGGAGACAACAATCCTCTCTCAAGGACCTTATACTGCTTTTTCCAGTATTTTAGTAGAAATCTCTAAAGTAGGTTTTAAAGATTTCTGCTGCAAAGTGGCACAATCTCATAAAGCAGATCCCCTGCAGAAAACCCTGGCAGAGACAAGGCATGTAGGTAGAATTGAGGCTTTTAAACCTTCATTATATATACCCACTCGAGTTTATGATATACTTATTGCAGTTCTGCAGAACAACGTTTGTTTGTTTGTTTGTTTGTTTGTTTTTCCTATGCACGGTATGGTAGTACGAAGTCTTCTGTGTTGAGAACTACACTGGAGTTGAGATCTTCCTGCCTTGGGCTTTTTGTTGTGCTCGTGGGCCCTGCAGTCTCCCGCAGCAATAGGTGCCCCCACCTCGCTCCACCCTTCAGCAGTGCACGTAAATCGGGGGCTGGCCAGGGAATCCCAGCCCGGAGGGATGTTCCTGGCGCCCGGCGAGGGCTCAGCCAGCGGTGCGGCTGGGGACTGAGCCTTGCTGTAAGCTGGACAGCAAGAGGAAGCTTTCGTCAGTCCTGCTTTCTCTTTCCATCGTTGTCCACGGTGTGAGGACTGCCGCATGCAACAGCCCGCAGTAAAGGGCTCTGGACATCTTCCTTCTGCTCGAGCTCTCCTGGACGACCTCACGGCTATTCCAGGCTGCAGGAAAATGTACTGGGGAAATCATATTAGGTAAGTTTGCCTCAGATGCGGGGGACCTTCTCTAGCCGGGGATATCTATTCCTTTTAAAAGTTCACACGTTCGCCATCCGTTTTAGTGTTTGTGTCTTATTAGCACAAATTTATTTCAGTTCTTTTCTTTCTTTCTTTCTTTCTTTCTTTTTTTCTTTTTGGTTTTTTGGTTTGTTTTTTTTTTTCCTTTTTTCCAGAATTCTTTTCACTGTGACTCTGGTCTGGCAGGCTGTTCGCTTAGAAAAAGGTAAGGGACATTTCGTGTTTCCCCCCGTCCCACCGTGTTTCTCTTCTATATTTACAGTGTGTATTTCTTCATTACAAACTACCCGTCCCTTACATATTTGCACTTCTTGTCAAGGACCTGAAAGAGAAGAACGTAAGGAAGATGTGAAAAGTCTCAATGCCACAGCACAAAAGCAGCAGCCCAAGAACGAAGAGACCTTTATGCATGCTCTCAGTGACATGAACCAGAGTTATGAAAATAGAAAGCAACAGAGTTCCAGGTCATTCGTACCCTTCACTGGAATTACAGAGAGTAGGTAACATTATTTACGTAAACAATGACATAAAATGGCTTTTAAAAAATATAATATAGTAATGCTTTTAACTGTTGTCCTGGAAGATTCCAGCCTATTGGTTTTCTGTGGCCACTCATTTAAATTACACCCGTAGCCATTTAGTAAATGGTCATAAGAACTTAAGGTAGAACTGAAGATCTCTCACTTGAAAAATGTGTTTAGGAAAAACAAGGAAAGATACTAAGAATGAAGAAGTGTTTGGCCCCTTGTGTTTAAAAAAGCATCTGTGAAATTTTGTAACATTCTGTTATTTTTTTAAAATTCACGGTATTTCATTACCAAAAAAAATGTTAATTTTATAAAAAAGGTTTGGGCTGCCTGAAAGCAACAGTACTAACAGAAAAAAGAGAAAAATCTGTTTCCTCCTACACATATAAAATTTTAGATTGGTGCTCAATCCCAGGACTCTGAGAAAGGCTTAAAGGGAGCATTTCCCCCCCGCCCCCCCCCCAAAACCAAGTAACTTCCCAGTGACAAAACCTCTTTATTCAAAAATAAGCATCACTTCCCTGTAAAAATGCCCCGTTTCTTAGTGTGATTGAAACCTGCGTCTGTCAAAAATGAAATATTTCACTTGAACACACACTGCTGCTACAGGATTTGCCAGGCGTTGCTTCTTCACCATCCTGTAATCCCTGGTAGCTTGTTTCTAATCCTTAACTAAACAAACTGGGTTTAGCTGAACAAACACTCCTAACAGGCATATAATTTTATTGTCTCTAAAGACAGTAAAAGTTGATATCCTTAAGAGACTTTGAGAACTGTAGAGACCTGAGTGAACAAGTGAGGAAAAGGCGATGTTCAGAGCCCCTGAGATGCTTGTTAACCTCTGTAATATTGTCTTGCAGGTAAAAAACTGAACAGACACTGCTGCCAAAATGGAGGGACTTGTATCCTGGGTACGTTCTGTGCCTGCCTAAAGCACTTCACTGGCAGATACTGTGAATATGATGAGCGGCTAAGGTAAAAAAGCAGACCAAAATCAGAGGAAATGAGTGAGGTGCTCTGGATGGTTGTACTGTGTGGTGGGGTCGGGGATGTACCAAATATCTCCCTTGTCATCGACAGCAACTGCGGCAGCATTGCCCACGGCGTCTGGGTGCTGAAGGGCTGTTGGCTTTGTCGGTGCGGCTATGGTACTCTGAACTGTCTTTCAGAAATAATGCACGGTGACTGTGGTAAGAAATGGCACTAAATAAAACATTCTTATCCCGTGGGTGACAGAATTGCCTTCTGCAGTGGTTTGTACTAGGACTACTTGGAGGATGCTGGAGGTGCACTAGTTAGACTTCTACAGTGGGTTGCTTTGCTACAGAGAATGCATTAGTGAGACAGTAAAAAACACTGCTCTTGACTCTATAGAACATCACAAAAGACACTTTCAGATCTCTATAATTCTGTGCCATAGGAAACTTTCCACCATTCTAGTTGAAAATTGCAGAGGTTAAATACTCCTCTGTTCTTCAAAATCTGTACGTGTCTATGACTATCCACTTAACCAGGACAATTCCTACAATTAAACTAAATCCAAGCATACAAATGTTTCTTAGATAAAGTGAAAAAACAGTAGTGTATACTGGTGTGGTAGAAGTAAAAACTGGTATTACACTAGAGAAAAAAGTACTGAAAACTAATTTAGGCTACTTAACACATAGAATCATCAATCATAATATGTAAATGACCCAAAACTAACCTGAATCTTATTTTAATATCTGTATCTCAATCTTCAGAATATTCTTGTATGAGTTCTAAGACTGAGCACACTCCACACAAAAAAAATATGTAGCCATTACACTGATCATTGTAAAGTAGTGCTATCTAGTCTCCTCAAAAGCACCATATCATTTTAAGTCAAGCCTTTCTGTATCAGCCTGTGAAATTCCCTGAATAAACGGTTGTATACTTTTGAAAACAGTGTACCAACTAGCATAAAGACTTAAAGAACTACTTTACTGGTATTATTTTCCATGGACAACTGACTGATACAGATTGTTTTCAATACCCTTGAGATCACTAGTAAGGATTTAATAATATTTTCTCTTCAGTGGCAAAATCAGTGCAAAATATTATTTTCCTTTTGACCCATAATATCTCAATCTCATCTTATGCTTTCCTTCAGTTGTGCCAACATCACCGTTTAGCAGGGTAAGAAAACAATAGTCTTAAGAATTTCAAGATTCATTTGCACCCCAAGCAGGCTCTTGTTTCCTGACCAAATTCCTACCTGAGTAGCAGTGCCTTGAAGCTGTGACTTCTGAGTTGTAGCACCAACTCAGATGTAAATCAAAACATTAGAAAGTGGCATTCCTGCCTTTGCAACCCTAGACAAAAAAAAAATTAAAATTTAAAATCCACCGGCAGAACCACTTTTTCCTTGAAGTTTTCTGTATTGAACAGTTATATGTGGCACACATCTTGCTCGTTAAACTCTTAATATGTTCACCTTTGAATCAGACCTATTGTTCCTCATTACAGGATCAAAAGACACAATAGGCCTCCCATGCTCTGTAAAAGTAGTCTACTGCTTACTACTGTTGAGCTCAGCTCAAGAAAGACAATAAAGGTCTCAGTGGAAAATCGTCTGAGCAGGGACTCGGTGGCTTTCACGTACATGAGGGTATGGCTTTTCTGCTTTTGCTAAAAGCAAAGTCCCTTGTTGAAGGAAGGGTTAAAAGCCAGCATTCAGGCTTGAGTGCTTACCTCTTGTGAAGTTCTTCCTCTTGCTTTTGCTTGGTATTTACTTTTGATTATTCTGAGATTAATGCCTGCAAGAGCTGATAAGTGCTATCAGTTGCTCCTCAAACGATCATTGATGGGACATCTATTTACATCTCTCCCCTGAGAATAGCCCCTTTGATTGGTTTTAACAGCTGATACCTTTAACTTAAGTACCTGTGAGATGTCAGAGGACTTTTCAAGTATGTTGAAAATCCTTATGTTTTCAAATTTACATATTTACTCATTAACCATTTTATTTTCTTGATTTTTTTTTTTTTTTTTAAGAACTGAAATCGGAAAAGGAGGAAATTATCAGACTGTACTCTAATGGGTTAAGATTACAGCAAACAGTGTTTTCAGTCACTTGCCTGCTCACCATCCTCCTGGAGCTCTGCTAGTTTGCAGTTGTGAAACTGGACAAGGGGATATATCTCAGGGTTGATATAACCCTCACCATGAATCATACATTTCTTCTACAAGCTACAGAAGACTCTTCTACCTACGTGTTTGAGGCAGATCAAGATGTATACCTGGGTTATTATAAATTCAGATTATATGAATGTGAAGTATTTATTATTATATTATTATATTAATACTACTATCAATGTCTGATTCTAACGATTCTTTATTTCTAAAATACTGCTCTTGCAGTGGAAGCAACCCCCCCCCAATATTCTATGCCTGAAGTATTGTAACTTATAGTATTTTCTTTTGTACGCAGTACAACTATTTTAACAAATAAAACTGATTTCATTTCTGAAAACTTTATGTTTAGCTTTATTTAAACTTGAAAATTCTTATCTACCAATTGTTGTTATATTGCATCTTGTAAGAAAAGTGCAGAGTAGAATGAGCAATCAGAAATCTGAAGACATAAGGACGGATTTAAGAGTAGGTATCTTTCAAGCTCTAATATAAAAAACTCTAAAAGTTACACAGTCTTTCAGTTCTTATTCTTATTTATTACAGCAAAATCGTACATATGCATAATCTTAGGCAGGAATCATATATATATTAAGAATACATAAGTGATGGTTATTTGTCTTTTGGGAAATATTCATATTTCACATCCTAGAAATATGAGTTCCTCTTTTTTAAAATGACAGCAAAGAGCAATTATGTTTAACTTTTTCTATAGCAAAGTTGTCTTGATTTATGTGTAATTTGAAAATGAGTATACCTAGGTTGTAGAATATAAAATGTTTGAACATGTAAGTGCATTGAAAAAAATTGCAACGATAAACCTAAAATGTATCTTCATCATTTAAACGTGGAGGTACTACATAGAAACAATCAGATTCATAATTTTATTGATTAAAAAGACATTACTGATGAAGAAAATTCTTAATGTCTTTTAAAAGTTCAAGATATTTAATTCTTATAATTTTTTATTTATTTTCTGCCACAAATCAAGACAATCCCATTCTTAAGCAGAGAAGGATGCATCGCCAACAAATGACATAATATAGTGGATGCCTTCAATTCTGTGACTACTCAGAATCAGATTTTACAGGGAGTCATTGTGTAAAAACATATTCATGTTAAATACTGCAAGTATTCAGACTGCTCCTTTCCAAATTCTATACTTGTGATGAAAGACAAGGCTCCTCGCTTTTCGCATAAGATACACTAGACTAGAAATGCTCTTTTTCTCATTATTTCACACAAAGTGGTCTGTACCCATCAGCCTGTGTTTCCACAGACCAGCTTAGGATAATTAAATATCAAAGAGAACAGCTGGAGGAAAATTGTCGTGCCTTTATTCAACAGATGCTGAAATTGCAGGAATGCCATTGTGAAGTCATCTTGGCTTGCCATAAAGCACACCTGAGAAGTCTGTGGCCAATACAGCTTGTAACGTGTTTCGTATAGTCTTTACTTTTTAAAGGAAAGCAGCAAGATATGTGGAAAATATATAGTACAGTAAAAATACATCTGAAGTAATGTTTATTTTTTATTCCTGTAGAAAATATACAGAGCCATTAAAGATTGCAATTTACAAAAGAAAAGAGTGTTTTAATACAGGTTTTACAACAGAACAGCTATTTCTGTTTCAATAACACCCAGAGCAGATTTAATCAGGAAAAACTGGACTGGAATAACTCCCTATTTAGATGAGCCTATGTGCCTGCATGAGTCACCCTGATGAAGCTATTCATTATTGGGTTGGTCTGACTTGCAGAATTAGAGCAACTGAAATGTCTGGCAAAGAAACATTTTCCTGCTGTAGCAAAACATTAGTACAGGGCATCAAACTAGATGCATGGTTCAGTTTCTGCAGTCTCAAAGCATTGTATGGGCGCCTTAGATGCTTAAGTATTTTAATAATGTCAATGCAATTTATTACGTCTCTGAATGCCAGAATTCAAAAATTTTATCTGAAAAAAAAAAATGGAAGGTTTTTACTTTTTGTTTTTAAGATAAGAGTTCCTTTTCTCTCTATCTTATTCCATTGCATTCTGTTACTGGAAAATCTGAAAATTCTGCTTCAGGATGGTTTTATATCAACCATACTAAGGCAAAAGTGCCCCCTAAGTGTCAGTTGGTTGTGAAAGATGTTCATCTCATCCTTGTGTCAGAGCTCTGGAAGTTGGTGAGGCATAGGCAGAAGGAAGCACAGTCTGTTGTCCTTGCATACTTCTGAAACAGAGGCAGCCACGGAAGTTGAGTTAGAAGAAAAACAGGTATCTCCTTAAGTTAAAGAAAAACAAGAAAAGGGGAAAAAGAAAAAGCATGCAGAAGCAGTCCCATGCATGGTCCTATTTGCAAATAAAGATGTATCTTAGAAAGAGGAAAACAGAAAGCTCTGAGGAACAAAGGAAATCACACAGTCACAATCTTTGCTTAGGTTAAAACTGTCTCCTCTTTTATCTCTCTCCAGCTGTTTGCAAGAACAGATAAAAGAAAGCATTATTTTCCTCCCCTGTTACCATCTAGGCCTGGCCCACCTTCTAACAGTGCAATTACAGGCACTTTGCTAAGGTTTGTTTATAGCAAACAGCAATGCTTACTCTCCAGCCTCATGCTAACTCACAGACCACTCTGTCAAACATGGCACATCCTAGCCAAGTAGACATCTGTTGCTGCAAGTTCGTGCATGTGTCTTCTCTATATGCAGCCACATTTGGGCAGGGGGAAGACCCTCAAAGAGAAGTATTTATCAGATGATCCTCAGGGCCCCAGAGCACTAGATCTTTTCCTCCTCACAGTTGACTCCAGAACTGAAACAAATGGTGCCGCCTGCAGCTGGCCTCCGTGGCTTCACCCTTGCAATTGCTCCAGCCTCCATCACTCTAGGGGCATGCCACAACTGATAAGAGCCCAGACTAAGGAGCAGTGTGGTGGAGAGGCTGCCCTCTCTGTGGCCAAGAGCCCTGGAGCTGGAGTTCTGCTGCTAGGCACAGATCTGCAGGGGGATGCTGCCATCTGCCCTTAACACACTGCCCATTTAAGGGAAGGGATTAATTTTGCATAAGGCTGTTTAGTGCACCAGGGTGCACATACAAACCTGGAAAGCTAACTTTCAGGTACTAGATACTGAGGAAGTGTCACTTATGTGTCTCTTTGAGTATCTGATGGTTATCTCTTGAGGTGACTTTATTCCAAGGAGATAGGGATTTCTGTTGCCCCTGAGAAGTGTTAATGGTACCTATAGGTGCCAATAGCCTTCTCTCACCTAGAGAAAAAGCCATCCAAAACAAAATTAGAAGTAATTTCCCACACTTTTTTATCCAGAGTTATTTGGGGGTTCCTTTTGTTTTTAATTGGCGTATTTGAGATTACTAAGGTTGTATTTTGCTATTCGTCCTTCATTGACAATTCTGTGTCAGCAGGCTACACATCTGGATCATTACACCCATAAATTTCATACACCTGAGCAAATATACAGTAACTTTATAACTTGTCTTCCATCTATTGGAAGGGTAATATAGTACAGCAGGCTGGCTTATATGTCAAGCAGCCCTGTGAATCAGAATTACATAACCATAGAATATCTTGAGTGGGAAGGTACCATCAAGGATCATCAAGTCCAACTCTTGTATCCACAAAGGGGAACCTAAATGTTAAACCATATATTTAGGAGCATTGTCCAAAGTTATAGGTGTACATCTTGTGGAGGCCTATCTAGCTACACTGCAATCATCACCTGTAATTCACCGTCTGCCTCATCTTTTACAGCACGGTCATGTACAAGCATGAGAGACTTAATGACAAAACAGCAGCTGTATACCTGCCCTCTGCAAAATTACCCAGCTTTGTGAGTACTCCTTGTGATTGCAAAGCACCTTCTTGGTCAGAGAAGATATTAAAACCTGTAATTCCCTCCACATTTGGCTGATTGACCTTGTCCTTAGCTTATGCTGCTGTGAGGTCATGAAGCTGCCATATGTCACTGGAATAAAATCAGATGCCTTATGCATGTTGGGTCTAGCATTTGTCCTCAGATACATGCTGGCACAGAAATAGCTTTCATTAGCAGCTGTCTTCATCTGCTGAAGCCCAAACATATCTTTACAAAACTACAATTTATAATCCAGCCTGTGAGGCTTCAGTTCAGATATTATTTGTTTGATAATGTTTGGATGAAATGTTGGGAATGTACTACCAGGGCAGAAGCACTGGTAAAGGCTCAAAAGCAAACAGCCAGAAAGGCACTGGCATTAAAGGAAGCACACTGTCCAGCTGAGCCTCCAGCAGCTGGTCCCAAGGACTCAGATCTCTTTCTCTGACAGCTGAGATACTTCTCTGAGCTTCACACTTTGTCTGGGGCAGAGCTTGTCACCTTTCACTGGCTTTCTGTGAGCAGAAATAGACATACAACCTGTGAAGTTCCAATGAAAGGACTGGGTCTGGCAGGACTATGGCAGACATTTTCAACCCATCTGTAGAGTTTTCTGTCACTGGACAGCCAAACAGTGTTGAACATTAAATTTTTTATAGCCATGGCACCTAACATCCTGCATCTCTTATCAGCAATGCATCTTTTTGCACGTTTTCTATGATATGATGTTTGTATCTTCCCCATAAACAGAAAGCTAGATGTGATTAATTCTATTTATAAATCATTGCAAAAGGTTATAAACAAGAATAAATCTCATATATTTATACACCAAAGAAACAGATAGTTCTGTCTCCTATACTAACATAAAAGCTCTAGTCAAATTCTAGAAAGTTTTGTGGGGAAAATTGTACTTCATGTTTTTGAATCACCAAGATTATGTCCTTCCAAAAAGTATGAAGAGGAGTATCAGGAAAAAATTTGATTAAAAATAAAGAAGTGGTACAATGCTGAAAAGACAAGCAAGAGCATCTTTGTACAGAACAAGCAGAGAGTCAGGATCAAAAAGAAAAACTGGTGTCAAAAAACCTCCCCACCTGATTCTGTACATGAACTAAAGAGTGTTTCTTGGACCAAAACCTTTAAAAAAAAAAAGACAAAATATTATCAAACTTGTCAAGTCCCCTGTTTACATGTCAGCCTTGTTCTTCCAGTCCCAGCATTATGTTTCCTCACCTCAAATTTGTTTTATGCAGCACCAGTACTGAAGCTACTCCTTGTACATGGAGGAAATCTCTCATGGAAGACAAAGTGCCTGTACACCTTAATTAGCTTTGAAGGTACCTTATGGAGGCCATGTGATGTTAAAATGAATCTGAGCCTATCTGTTAGGCTGGTGTTGGTTTGCTAAATTGTGCCAATAGCATTTATGATGCATATTGGTAAAAGAGATGGAAATTTCTTATTGCTTTTAACACCAGTCTTTAGGGGAAATAAGAAATAAAGAAGCATGCTTCCTGCTCTGTGTTTCTGCCTTCCACTGCTCTTCACAGAGGCTGTACCCCAGCACTCTCTGTGTGGACATGTGAGAAGCAACTCAGTGGAGAAAAAGATTTGTGCAGATACGCTGTGCAGTACATCTCCAGCAGTGCAATAACATGCAACAAAAGCCAATTAAGGACATTCCTATGCTGTGTTCTTCTTTTATCTGAGCACATATGATATGCCTATCACTAGCCATGCTAACCAAAAACAACTGCAAAGTTCAACAGTGCTAAAATACACAGAGGCCAAACTCCAGTCCAACAGCTAGAACAGGTAATCACACATGCAGATAAATCTATGCAGCAAATATGAATTCCAGGAGCCAAGTATGTATATCCAGTATTGCAACTTTCTCAAGTAGATAGCAAGACCACAGAGGCAGGCACCTATTGTCCCCTTTGTACTGATATGATCCACAGTCAGACAGGTCCACTCACTTATTCATCCAAAATATTTTCTCATTACATTGGCCTAATTTCTAGATAGACCGTCTCTGCCGACAGAGGGATGTGGCAGAAGCATGCAGCAAAAGTGAAGAGGAGCCCACAGTTAGACAAGCCAGAACTGGTTATGTAATCACTGCTTTAATGTTAACAGCTTAGTTAGTTAGAAAAATTGTCAGCCTTAGTTTCAAAAGGAGACTTCAACATGCAGAGACAGTGTAAAAACTAAATGCCAATGGGCAGAAAATCTGCTCATGAATTTCCATTATAGTATCTAAGCAGTACAAAAAATCCCATGGGAACAAGAGAAAAAAATCATTATTTACTTGGCAGTAGTGACACCATTAATGGAATATTACATAGCATTTTGTCATCTTCTCTTTGTAAAGGATATTGAAAATTGTAGAAGTTTCAGGGGACAAAAAATACAGACATGATTTTAGATATAAAAATAGACACTACAATGAAAAATGTAGCAAGTTAAGTTCATTATGAAAGCAAGAATTATGAGTAACTTGTTCTCCCAGAGGATCACATGGGAATATACTCAGGCCCAAAAGTTTGTTGAGCTGACAGCCATTTTCACTGTTTTACACAGAAGTACTCCAATGGAGACAGTGTAGCTTTCACCAGGAGACAAACATGCCAGTGTTAACACCAGTGCTAAGAATTTAGATTCACTCAGAATTTGCAGAAAGGCTGCTTGTTAAAAGACTGTCAAGCCAATGAACAAGCACCACGACATGCATGTTAGTGTCTGCATTTATGTGTCCAGCAAATGAGGGCAGTTCTGGAGCAGGCTTTGATGTCACAATCACTGGAGGTTCCACAAGTGAAGCAAGAGAAATCCTGAAGAAAATGAGTGAAGAAGATGAGGCATTATTAGCTGGATATTAGCTAAATAATAAACAATAACATTAAACAGTAAACAATAACATTAAAAGCCATGTACATGAATTGCAATAAACATCGCTGTGTTAAAACACAGCTATATTATTTGCAGTGTGTAGCCCCTAGAGTGCCTACAAGCCGTCACCGAGGCTGAGATTTTTCTGTGCTGGGCACTGTACAAGTGCACAGGAAGAATGAACCTGTCCTCAGCAACTGACACACTGATGGATTATTTTCTGACAGTTAACAAAGTATCTGCTACCACAGTCTGGCTCCATTTTCCAAGGCAAAACCCTTAGCGCGCACACACTCCTACTTCAGTCATGTTTTCATCAGTCCTGTTGGTTTTACTGTTTATTTTCCATCTCCTTTGTACTGTTCCTCAATAACAACATCAGCACAGGCAACAGTCACCAGGAGATGGCATCATTAGAAGTTGATAACACTGACTTAAACAGCAGTCAGATGCAAGTGTGAGACTGAATAAAGCAGTAATGACTGAGTTCCTGAGCCTCACAGTACTGATAAAAACTAACATTCCCAAAGCAAGTATTTGAATGCAAGGTGTGAGTTTTTAAAATGTAATTTTCAAAAGATGAAGCCGCTATTATCTGCTGCTTTCACTACTAACCATGTATCTTTCTGTATGAACTAAGGCTGAGCATACTGTCAACACTTAGCAAAGATTGTTCTTACACTTACTATAGAATCGATGAGAGACAGCTTTTCCTAGGCAATTAGGAAAAAGAAAAATCTTGGGCTGGTAAAAGGAGTATACAATTACATAAATGTTTTCACAGATAATATTTATAAAAGTTATGGAAAATAATGTATAATTTTTTCAAGTGTTTTTCATATCGCCATTCTACTCATGTTAAATCAAGCTTTCAGTGAGTGAATAAGCTTGATCTGATCTACTGCAGGGATGAGTAGTGATTTTTGTATCACTGTGCAAAGTCTTGGACAAAGTGAAATAATTACCTTTAATCTTACTGTTCCATCAAAGAGACTAAGGAACCCACTTGCTGGGTTAAGTGTGTCAGAAAGACAAATTATACCAGCTCTGTGTGCATGGATCCTAAGGTGTTGAATACTAATTTTAAAGGAATTTTATCAGCTAGCCAGATGAAAAGAAGTAACAGGGACTTGTTACTTTTCAAGAGCATATGCTTTCCCTGGCTGCGGGCAATTAAAGTTTGACAGCTTTTTGAGATAAACATATAAAATAGGCTTGAAAATATTTGTTTGTAAAATATTCAGGTCTTAGGATATTTTATAGAGTTGAGGTAGAAGAAAAGACTATTATATTTTGATAACATCATTTGGAGACACCATAAATAAGTACATGATGATAGGTTAATTAAAGCACTTCACAGAACTCAGTCTTATAGATTGATGATAAAGAGGAAAATGTGTCAGTGTGTGAAATAACATTCCTGAGAGATAAATTAGTTATCTGTGACGCTTATTATTTTTCCTTAACACTCTCATGCACTGACCTTGATATTCTGCATATGTGATTATCTTAGATATAATAAAAATACTTCTTTAATAATTCAAAATATAATGAAACAGGCATTGTCATATATGCTGCCTGGTCTCTTTTACTGTGTCTTTCTGCTCCTGAATACTGATGAGAACTGCTGCTAGGCAAACGAAAGGGTTGCTTTAACCTTATAAAGAGCTATGAGTAAATAGCTTTGCCTGTGATAACATTTTCAGGAATTAAGAGTAAAATAGACTAGTATGTTAGTTATGGCAGCATATCTCAAATCACAGAATTATTAAGGTGAGGAAAAACTGTATGATGCTCTGGGTGGTGAACAATTTTTTAGTAAATTGGTGAACAGTCTTTGCTGGATGTCCATTTTCCAGCATCATACAATATCCTTAAGGGTACAGCTAGGCCAATACCACACCTGTGCACCCATTAAAATTAAGGCAGCACAAAACCTACATGTTTTTCTCTCTTCTTCCAAGAATCTTTCATATATTGCTATAATAGTGTCTCACTACCTATTTGTTCTCTCCCTGCTGCAGTCTCCCTGCAAATTCAGATACATCCCACAAGTGCTACAGATTCATTTCCAAATAGCATAGACAACTTATCTTCAATTTTGATATGTAAAAGTGTTTTCTGCCCAAAATGTTTCCAGCTGTTACACGGAGCTGACATGCTCACAGATCTGTGAAGGGTCATCTCCCACAGAGTCTTCCCTCTCCTACAAAATCAGATTAAACTCAAAAGACCCCAGATCTGATTTCTTCTCATTCTAGAAAGAAAAGGCACCAAGAAGAGCCAAGGCACCTGAGTTTCAGGAACAGCCTGAAAATAAGGTAGGCAAAGATCAGCTCTAAGAGCCAGAGTCAGCTGCAAGAGTTGATTAAACAGGAAATTTTAGTAGCTCTTCTTTTAAGGTCAGATTTAAGATGCAATTTAGGAAAGAAAAAACGCAGGAGCTGTAACATACTTCTAAGCCTGGTAAATGCTATTGCTCATCCTTAATCCAACCAACAGAAATGTAACATAACAGGAAGGAATTTTTCAGTTACGGCTGAAAATTGCAACAGATGATTTTATAGGTAGTGGATATAATTTCATTTTGGTTGAAGGGTCTATGCTTCTCCATAGACTGGCTTGCAGGACTCTTCTTTGCTCCCTTTTTTATTCTCCACCAGCATTTGTGTTTCAGGAAGGAATAACAACCCAGAATCTACAACTAAGATGGTTTTTAACCATTTTTGAGTAACCTGGTTAAAAAATCTCCCCAAATTTCTCCCTGCATTAGTGGTTATGGTGACCACAAGCCTGGAAATTCACTCCAAGGATAAATCTGGAAAGGAGAGGCCAGTGTCTTCATATGTACACGGTACATGTAGTACATGGTGAAATCCTGAAGCGTCCCTTCTTCTTGTTTAGTGAGGCTTAAAAATACTGTGATATGTACAAAACACATGGGAAGACATTATGGGTACAGACATGAAGTCACAGGGTATAGAGCCTGTGTTAGTTGAAGAAGGAGTCATTAACACGTGTGTTAGGTTTGCACATTCTATATTACTTTACGGTTTTTTGCCTTGGTCTGTGCAGTCACCTGGTGCAGCTAATTAGAGGAACTGCTCAAGGACACAGGCTCACACAGATGTTGGCAGGTAACTTCAAAAATGTCAAAACCATGGCAGAAAAGGAGGAAGTGGTCATATAAATGTAGTCACTTTGAGAGAATGCAGTAGGAGCTCACCATTGTAAAGAGGAGGTACTGTCAATCAAATTCCCAAAAAAGCCTCAATGTCATTTAAAATAAATGGTGAACTCCCCTAAAATGTTTTTTAAAATTTAATTTCAAAATAGTGGCAGGACTATTGAAAAACACCTACAAAGGATGAATATAAACAAGATCTGGTTTTTGATGAGAATCACATATGTCTCTCAACCACCTACAAAAAATCATGAGTACGAAGTCAAATGGGGGAGTAACAAGGGATTCAAGCTGCACTCTTGGCACTGGCAGCCTTGTTGCCAGGATCAGAGGAGCCATTGGTACTGATTTCATGGGGCTTACTTTATATTGAAGGAGGTTACTATTTCAGGCCTATTTCTTTTATAGGGTCATTGATTTATGTAGTTACCTTAACACCAGCACGTAAGAGGGATTTTTGCACTCCCTGCATCAACAGTCTCCTTGGTCCGTATGGCTTTTCATTTTCAGAGCCGCTAAGCACTCATGACTCACCAAAGTGTGTTCTGGTTGCTGACTCCAAGGCCCCAAGAATATCTACATGACTTGTGGCACAATTTGAAAAAAGGTTAGATGCAACAGGAGAACAATCCACTTAAGGACTTCTCAGAGATTTCTATACTTTCTTGTCTTCACCCTACCAGTCTGAAGCACTCAAGTTAATGCACTTCCACTAGGAACTTCTACAATCATCCAATGCTTTTATCCACGAGGCAGCTCTCTGACAAGAAAGTCAGCAACCGACTCAGGTGCCTGACATCTGCTTGAAAGACATGTACAGCAAGTTCAGCAAATGTACAGCATTAATGGTATTCATAGCCAGAAGGCAAATGATACATAGTACAGTCCAATAGGGTCAGGTTCTCTCATCCCATTAAATTATGTAGTTTCCCAGAAGAGATTGATATGGTAAATTTTCACATATATGTAAAACATAATGGCTAGAAAGTTTGAGCAGTAAGTCTATAGAAAGGACTGGAGAGAGAGGAAAAAAAAAGGAAAAAAAATACTTGCTTTGAACATGAAGTAGTACGGCAAACATATTTGCTGAGTGGTGAAGCCCCGTGGATGCTGTGTTGTCCTGATCAGAAGTGAAAATGACACAAATGATGACAAGAATAATCTTCCCTCAAGACAAAAAATTTCTAAACACAGGGGGAAAGCAAAAAATATATTTCCTCCTGCTGCTTAGGTCTCATTTCAGACATAAATAACCTTTAAATACTTAATAGTTCCTAATTTTGCTGATTCATTTAATGAAATTATTAACTCTTCTGCAAACCTGGCAGAAAAAGGTTGTCCTTATCCTCTGTTGTCTGATGGAATCATAGAATTCTAGAATACTTTGTGTTGGAGGGGATCTTGAAAGCCATCTAATCCCATGCCCCTGCAGTGACATCTTTCACTAGATCAGGTTGCTCAGAGCCCTGTCCAGCCAGACCTTGAATGTTTCCAGGGATAGGTCATCTGCCATGTACCTGGGCAATGAGTTCCTACGTTTCACTAGCCTCATCATAAAAATAATTCCTCCTTGCATTTAGTTTGAATACATGCTCTTTCAGTTTAAAACCATTACCCCTTTACCTACCACAACTGGTCCTACTAAAAAGGCATTAAGGTAGATGACATCGATTACACTTCCCCTGTCCACTGATGGAGTCACTCCATCACAGAAGGCCACTGGGTCAGTCAGGAAGGACTTTCCATTGATGAAGACTTGCTGGTTGCCTTGAATCACCTCCCCATTCTCCATGTGCCTAAGCATAGCTTCTGGGAGGATCTGTTCCATGATCTTCCCAGGCACAGAAATGATGCTGACAGGTCAGTAGTTCCCAGGGTCCTCCTTTCTACCTGTTTTAAAGACACATGCATTGTCTCCCTTCTACCAGTTACCTGAAACTCCACCAGTCTACCACTACTTTTAAAATATCATGGAGAGTGGCTTGGTGGCTACCTCAGCTAATTTGCTCAGGACTCTGGGATACATCATGTCAGGTCCCAAAAACTAAAGTACGTTCAGGTTCCTCAGGTTCTCATGAACCTGAGCCTTATGCACAAAAGGATTTTGCTCCCCCAGTCCCTATCTTGAAGTCCACTTGTGGCAGAGGTGTGGGAAGAGACATGGTCATTAAAAACTGAGGCAAGAAAGTTACTGAGTACCTCAGCTGTCTCCTCATCTGTTACTCATTTGCCAGTGATGCCAGTCCTGTCAGGATCAGATCCATCCAGACTTGTAGCTAGAATAATAAAAGACAGGCTGGTCTCTTCTGTCAAAAACATTCTTGGGCCACCTCCTGGCAGCTTTTCCCCATATCTATGTGCTTCATCCATCAAGATCCATTAACCTACACTGTGCAGACAGCAAGGTGCTGAAGAGTAGCAGTTGACACAAGAAGGCCATAATCACAGGTCAGGAACAGGGCATTTAGTGACCATCACCCACGCCTGTCCACTAACACTTCTGTGTACACGAGGAAGGGAAAGGAAGACAAGACGACAGTCCAGGGAGCAGAGCTAAGTATGGGGATGTGCTTTGAGAGCACACCTACACACTGACATGGCTCTGAAGAATTTTTTGGGCATATTCAATCTTGTACTCAATTGACAGAAAGAAAGATTATTTCTGGGTAAACCAATTCTAAATCAACTTTATCATAGGTCAAACTTATACTGAAGAAATTTTGTATTCAAGTTAAAGACTTCATAAAATACATTCTGTGAAGGATCTTTTAGTAATCACTAGGGATATAATAGCTCCTTGCATGAATTTAGTTGATATATCTGACACACGAAACATTTTAAAATTTTATCATCCATATATGTACATACAACAGACAAAGAATTTATTCTGTTCATGTTCAGAAAAATGTTCTTAACTGATGCAACATATTATTTCCTTTTTTTGTCGCATTTAAAGTTACTGTGGTCCTCTTTCAACAACTATGAACAAAGATTCAATTTCTGATACAAAATATTAGTTAAGGATTTAAATCTATTCTTAGGAAATGGTCTAATTGGCCATAGCAGTCATACTTAAAACTGTTTATCATCTAATCTAGTTTGCATTAGCTATATACTTAATGCAAAGGAAAAGAAAGAAAAAAACTCCCAAAATTTCTATTGGCTTCCATCCCTCCTGAAAGTTTGGCTATTTCACAGGTGGCAGATCTGTGTCTCCAAGCTGGTCACATAGCAGGTCTTGGCAAGTAAACAATCAAAACTTTTTCAGTGCTGCTGTTGCCAAAATCTGCTGCTGTGTAATGGCCCAGGCTACTCCTTGCTCTCATGTAGTTACATGATCTTAATCTGCCACAATTTAGGTTTTATTTAACACATACCTGCTACCCTTGTAATCTTGCAGCAATCTTTGCTCACTGAGGACTGTATTAGCAAGAGACTTTTATAATGGCAGGTTCTGGGAGCTAATGGTCATTTTGGGTCTCTGTGTTTACAAGAAACATGTTGGTGACCACCTTTCATATCTGGATTGAGTGCAAGAGTTAAATCAGATTTCTTTCTGAAGCACACAAAAGACAGAATAGGCCCTCAGATCTCACATTACTGTTCAAATTCTAAGGCCAGCCAGAATAAAGTCTGGTCTGTTTTTCTAATGCAGATACAGTCTTAAGAGGAGCCAAGAAGCAGCAAAAGGCGGCCTGTTTATCATCTCAGTTAACTGACATGGTAAACCCTGAGATGAGATCCTTTCCCTCTGATACATTGGTAGAAGCAAAGTGAGTACATCTGAGTACATCTATGCTTGGTTCTGAGTAAAGTTTGAGTTAGGTTAAAACTGGAGTTCAGCAGGTGCACAGCGGGGGTACAGCTACACTGTCCTTGAGATATTCACAAAGAAACTGCAACCACAGATTTATCCATGACCATAAAAATCACTTTTTAAAGCCTTTCTCATCCTTCTTCTTACCTTACTTTCTTCCCAAGCAAAAGAGTTCAAAATCATCCAAAGATAATTTGAGCTTCCATAGAGAAGCTGGTGAAGTAGCATTTGCCTCTATGAGAGGTACAGAATGCTCGAATATTTAAGATCTATGGGATATTAAAAGAAGACAAAAAGTCATGCAATTGACATGCTGCTCTAAATTTCTGCTTCCCTATCATCAAAGTATCTGACATCATCCCATGGAAATTCATACCAATACCAGAGTCCCTGTGGACCTTCATTAACTTTTTAGCAGCAAGTTTGATGTCTCCAACAGCTCCAGTTCAACCCATTTAACTTTTTCTAACTGAAGCACCTAAAGTTTGGCTATATATGAACTATAATGCTATAAACAAAGCCATAAGATGCTGAATTACTCCACTGAGACAGTTTCTCTCCATGACTTTTACACTCCAAACTCCACTCAAACAGTAGGTACACTGGAGCAGGATCTGCATTGGCTGATTTTAATACAGGATCAAAAACCTCTTTCCTGCACTCATTAAACTGATGCCTGAGGGTGTCTAGAGCAATTTTATTCCTGACTCCAGTGTCATAATAAGATGGAAAAAATCCATGTCAAAATTGCAGGCAAATTCAACACATCATAGAAGCCTTTCCGGACAGGTTACTATAGAAGTTCATTTGGACTGGAAGGTAGTGTCAAACACACAGAAATGCTAGGACAGAGCAGGTGACACCAGCAGCCTTTTCCTTCCTTTCCAGCAAAATTCTCCCCTGCAGTGCACAGAGCCAGGCTAATTACACTTCCATGGGGAAGCATCTGTGTATCTAGCAGCTTCAGTGTGCAAATTTCAGCTTGATGCAATTTAAAGTGCTTGAAAACTTTATAGTCCTGGAAAAAATAGAATCGCGGAAAGGCTGCAGGCAGGCAACTAACAAGAGAATTAGGAAAAGCTACTATTGGATCTTACATCTCTACTTTTTCTGATTGCAAAACACAATATCACAATTACAATAAACACTGAGCAGCCTCTGTAAATGTTTTAGCTGTCATGTAACTGGTGCCAGTAAGAAGTTTCATTCAGCTAATAAAATGTGTAAACTCTTCAGTCTGCTACTTCGCTGACCTTGAGATTATCCCATAAGAGGTATTTATAAAGAAAACAGTTGTGTGTCATAGGCATGGATGATGTGAGGTACACATCATTGAGAATGTACTCAGAGTAAAAATCCAGATAAGATAGAAGGTATACTTGTAAGCAAAGTGGAAATCCAGCTCTTGATTATTTCAGTGTTATTTAAACAAGTCCCCACCACCCAATTCAAGGTTTGGCCCAAGAGACAAAAAATGAGTTTACAGACATCAGTGAAATTAAGTGACCCTTTCAGTTATCCAGTCATGACAATTTTTTTCATATACTTTAGACCAACATTCAGTGTCATATCCAGCAGGCAGGGCTAAAACATTTTAAGCAGGTGTGTTTTCTCCAGATGTACTCTCAGAGATGCCAACACAACATAGCAGGGTTCAAATCAATTCATGTGCAATGGGGGACAGGGAAACACTGTGCCTCTGGCACAGTATTGGCTGCAGGACAGTCCATCAAGGAAAATCCTGCCTGCTCTTTCACTCTGCAGTATTAGGTCTACTAAAGGACTACTGGTGGTTTTCCAAGGCAGGTTTTAAAAACATCACACTGCAAATATTTACAGAAGCATGAAAACCAGTTGCTTTCTTGGGAAGGTAGTGTATTGGGTTTGTGTGGCCAGGTTTTGGTAGCAGGGAAGGATACAGGGATGCCTTCTATAAGAAGTTCTATGACCAGAAAAGCCAATCCCTGGCAGCTTCGAAGATGAATGTGTCACTGGCCAAGGCTGGGCCAATTAGAAATGGTGGTAACACTGAGATAACATACTTAAGGCAAAAATCTTATTGTGCAGGCGTAATTGTGTCCAGAGAAGAGCAGAGTGAGAACATGTGAGAGGAACAGCCCTGCAGACACCAAAGTCAGTGGATAAGCAGGGGCAGGAGATGCTCCAGGTGCTGGAGCTGAGATCCCTCTGCACCCCATGGTGAAGCAGCTGTGACCCTATAGCCTATGGAGGTCTGTGGGGATGCAGAGATCCACCTGCAGCCCGTGGAGGAGACCCACGTCAGGGCAGGTGGATGCTGGAGAGGAGGCTGTGAACCCACAGGAGGCCTTTGCTGGAGCACGCTCCTGGCAGACCTGTGGAGAGAGCAGCCCAGACTGGAGCAGGTTTTCTGGCAGGACCTGTGACTCTGTGGCCTGTCCTTGAAGGACTGCAGCCTGTGATCCACGTTGGAGCAGTTTCTGGAGGACTGTTGTCCATGGGATAGACTCACACTGGAGAAATACATGGAGAATTCTCTCCTGTGGGAGGGACCCCACACTGGGGCAGGGGAAGGACTTTTCTCCCTGAACAGCAGCAGGAACATGTGATGAACTGACTGTAACCCCCATTCCCCATCTCCCCATGTTGCTGGAGGGGAGGAGGTAGAGCTCATGAAGAAGGGAGGAGTAGGGGAAATGTGTTTTTAAGATTAATTTACTCTCATTGTCCTGCTCTGATTTTGTGGGTAATAAATTCAATTAATATCCCCAATTCAAGTCTGTTTTACCTGTGATGCTATTGATGAGTGATCTCTTCTGGTCCTTAGCTCATGAATCTTCATTATACTTTGTCTCCCCTGTCCTTTTGTGAAGGAGAGTGATAGACGGGCTTTGGTGGGAATCTCTGGAATCCATACATGGTCCAACCACTACAGATAGACACCTAAACTGATCAGACTCTTACTTTCCATCTAAGTAATCTGCTCCATTCTTGAATTTGTGAAGTTTGGAGAGGGCTGCTAAAACTGCTGTGACCTGTGCTGCTCCTGGACCAATGAGGACATAGTCCAGCAGTGACAGAAATCCTTCTTCATGACTTTCTAACTGCCATTGCATCAATCCAGAACAAGAAGGATGTGAATGCCAGGTGCACCGTGAATACCAACAAGTGCATGGTACAGTAGCTGCTTAAAGCTCTCTCCAGATTTTATTTTCTCTAGCATCAAAGAGAAAAGAAGCATGAGATGTTTACTTAATTGGCAAGATTCTGTGAAATGTCTTCTCCTTTCACCTCCTCTACTTTCACATCAGATCTAAGAATAGCCACACAGTGAAGGGGCCAGGCTGACAAAATACAGACTAAATGTACCAGGATTATTTGTGCTAGAGTAGGAGCTGACTGCTACTTTTATTTCCAACTCTCCCACATGTGAACAACAGCACACAATCAGAAAACCAAGACAGAATTTGATTCCTGCAGATAAGTAACACCTCAGGTGCCCCAAAGGTTTACATTCCATCAATTATTTTGTAGATTCTTCTGTGGTCTCTGCTGATGACACCATGGAGGTGTTTACAAGAACTTTTGCAAAGTAGAGATGAGAGCTGTTATACAAGCAGTTTCTGGTAAGCAGCTCTGAGATTTGCTTATGAAGTAAATAAGGGCTGAGGTGCACAAACAGCCTGAATAGTTTTCAGACTGCATATAAGAGCTTAGTTGACAGCTGCCCTGCTTTTGAGAGTGAACTATGTCTTTCCAGTCACCTGCCACCTGACCTTTTTTTCAGACATGGGTAGCGCAGCAGAGTACTAGCTCTGTCCAGGATTTCTGGATGCACCATTTGTCTTGCACAAGAGGTCACTGTGAATGCACAGATGAAATGTTCATTGTAAAGACAGCCAGCAAGTATAATAAACAATGTACCTAATCTATGGCAGATGACCAGAGCGTGCGCAATGTCTTATCACATTTTGGCTGTCCTTTACAAAGGGCATCTAAACTGCACAAATGTCAATGCATCTAGAGAATATCTGACCAGAAACACATGTTTTGGTCTGATGAAGCCTGGACGCTGAAGTTTCCTCCTGAAATTTTGTCTTTGCAAAGTTTACAGAAGTTATTGCCTACATTATAACATTAAAACAAACCCTCAAATTCATTGCAAATTTAGTTAGATGTGTTTAGTAAGAAGGGAATGTTACTCAAGCTCTGAGTCAAATGGCAAGAAAGCAGTTCTGTTGTTCTGCAACACCATGGAGGTTAGCACCACTGCTGTATCAAGCCTGGGATTAAACTTCTTTTTATAATACCATATTATTTTAATATTCACCCAGCAGATTTTATTTGTTTGTGATTTCTAAAGCCAGCCAGAATCTGAGCTGGTTGTCTAAATATAGAGTAATCAACTTTACCTACGACATGCTGTTGTTTCTTATTCTCAATGCCACATACGTATAATGGTTCTAAAGCTCTGAGATCACAATACCATTGTTATCACAGGTGTCAAGGGAAGAGTTGATTTCTGTGTTCTCATATGATATAAGGTGGAATGACACACTGGGGAAAGTTATTAGGTACTATTTCTAAGGAGATAATAAGTACTGTTTCATCAAATCAGAATGAATTGACCAGGTTTTGGAAATAGCTGGAATTTTCCTTTACAGAGAAAGTCTGCTGCTCCTAGGTTTTGCACAGGGTTTTTATGCTTTAAAGGAAACTGCAGAAAAAATAAATAAGTAAATATGGACTACAGAAAGCATCCATCTAAGGGCTGCTGCTTTTGCTATGCGGGGTCTGAAAAATTACAACAAAGGAAGCTTAAAATAATCTGAAGTTGTACAAGAACTGCTTAAACCAGCAGTCACATATGGTATATTAGCAATGCAGATGGATTTAATGAAAACTGAGGTAAGTGCATGCATCTGTCACCAGCCAAACCTACAAAACATTTTCCTCAGAAAATGAAATGTAATGATATAAGCTTTCATCTGTAATAGAGTTATAACAACTCCAAATGGTAAAACTAGTGCTGCTTTAATGCATTCTGTCAACCATAGCTAACTATACAGACAATTCCTATGACAATTGCCTTGAAGAGAACAGATTATGTGATAGGCCATAATCAAGCACACGTCCTTAGATTAACAACTCCAAAGTACCGCATACTTCCGTAAGTCACCCTGTAATGCAAAACCAAGTGTGGTTTGTCACACCATTGCAGCCCCCATTGCAGCTAAGACAGTATTGTGGAATATTTCAAGCTTCATGGGAAGATTATTAAAATGGATAACACTACCAGGCATTTTAAAGAAAATTCTCATCACTTGCCAAGTCATGCTCTTTGAGGTATCTGCCAGTGTGGGAGGGATGTATGCTCTCAAGGGGGCCTGTGTTTCACAGTCATCTCAGGCAGGGGGCTGCAAAGTTCATTAAATGATTTTATCTTGCTGCTGGTTCTGATCAAAATAGCCTTGATACGATGAAGGATTTATATTACCCCCACTTCAAATAAAAAGTACCGAGGGATGCATTTCATTACTGCCCTGTGACACTGGAGAAGCCACGGCTGCAGTGGTAATATTCCTCGTTTGTTTGTGTCACACAGAGAATTTATTTGCAAGAAGAGTCCTGCTCCAAAGGTAAGGAAGTATTTGTTTTTTGTAGTGAGTTTTCCCTAATTATATCAACAAGAAATGTGTCTGTTCGTTAACTTTAATTCTCGCAAAAGTATATTCTAGGAAAGATGAGAGTGTGAGGAAAATGCCAGGGAAGAGTGCCCAGTTTAGTGGAATTCTAAGGAAGCAGAGTAGCATCGATGCAGAAAAATATTTAGAGATAATTTCCATGTCACAATCCTCAATAAAACACCAAGAGATATGGCTGTACATTCTCATCTGGTAGGCTAAATGGTAGCATGGTAGTATGTACATACACATACACACACTCATCTCTCAAAGGTTTTTTAACAGTGATCTGCTGCCGAGAGGCATTTTAATTCAATGGTAGACACCTTCTCATGAAACCAGGCAGGTTTTTCTTACATGTTTTCTCTGAACTGGATGATCTAATAAAGAACATGATCCCTGGGCAAAATTTATTTCTTTGATCCTAGACCATCGAGTCTTCCTGTACTCAAAAATTAAGCAACAAAGGAAAGTGCATTCACGATCCTTGACTAAAAAATATTAATTTATTCTATATACTTGATCTTAAGAATTCTGTAGTTGTTCATAGGAGCAAGCTTCAAATGTATCCAGCAGTGGGGAAAGTCTAATGATCAGAAACAATATTTGATCTCATGAGCAAGCTACAGCCACTTTAAATATGCCTTAGATACTGAAAATTAAAAGCCAATAAAAGTCGAACAAATCTATAGAAAGCTCAGGAAAAACATTTGGACATCCTGTATTGCACGTCACTTATGAATACCTGTTTGCTTAATGCTCACCTCTGTGCAACTGACACGACAGTCCTGTTTGTGTGTGCCAGTGGCAGGATGTGTGGGAATGCAGGCAGCCACCACAGAGAGCCAGATGCAGAGAGTGGGAAAACCTGGACAGCAGAGGGGTGAAGAGAAGATTATCCAGGGATAGCTTAGTGATATCTGCATGACTGCAGTTTTGGGCACCACAATGTAAAAAAAGACATTAAGTTATTAAAGAACATCCAAAGGAGGGCAACAAGGGTGGTGAGGTGTCTGAAGGAGAAGCAGCTGAGGTCACCTGGTCTGTTCAGCCTGGAGGAGAGGAGACTGAGGACAGACCTCATTGCAGTCTCCATCTTCCTCATGAGTGTAAGAGGAGGGGCAGACACTGATCTCTTCACTCTTGTGACCAGTGATGCAACCCAAGGGAAGGGTATGAAGTTGTGTCAGGGGAAGTTTAAATTGGATATCAGGAAAAGTTTCTTCGCACAGAGGGTGGTTGGGCACTGGGACAGGATCCCCAGGGAAGTGGTCACAGCACCAGCCTGACAGAGTTCAAGAGCATTTGGATAATGCTCTCAGGCACACGGTGTGACCCTTGGGGATGGTGCTGTGAAGGATTGGGAGTTGGACTCAATGATCCTTGTGGGTCCCTTCCAACTCAGCTTATTCTATCACTCTATCAAACGCAGCTCCAGCAAGAATTGGAAAGAGATTTTCCAGATGGAACAGAACTAGGGAAACCAGCCAGAAAGGTGCTTGAAAGCACAGGTCCAAATCAGTCAGGTTAAGCTGGAGGGCTGGCATGGGAAGTGAAGAGGGCAGGAGGAGAAACTCAACAGATATGATTGCAGAGAAGGGAAAAGCAAAGGGACCTTTCATGGAAGCCCTTGGCTGCAGGCTGAGGGAGAAGAGACAGTGCAGAATGGAATAGCAAGCAACAAAATATAAAAAACCAGGCATGGGAGCAGAACTAAGATAGTAACAAATGAATGGATGACCTGGAGGGAAATACAAGTATTGATTCCTCAAGTGTTTTGTTCAAAATGTTTTAACAATTTTAATCTTCTGCCGGAGGATCGCTGAGCCCTCTAGTACAGAAAAGCAAGACAGAGAATCAGTTCCTTCCAGTTTGATAATTCCATTGTTCAGGTGTCTGATATCCAGAGAAAAGTGAAAGTAGATGAGAAGAGCTGAAGCCCGTCAGATGAGAAAGACAGAATAAAACACAGTGCATGGCATTCAAAGGCATTGATATTGACAGTCCAGCAGTATGAGATGCAAAACCCGTGTAGATACCACAAGCCTCTTCTTAATATGTTTGTTTGTCATAAAGGTAACATATGAGCAGAGCTCCGAATTTTCTATCAGTGCAAAGCATTTGAAGAATAACTATTCTTATTAGAAAAAATAGGCTCAGATCCATCAGTTTTCACAGAAAAGAAATAAAGGATTGCGGGAATTAGGAAAAAGTATAATGGTTGAATGGAGACTGCTACGTAGTGCTTGAGTGAAAACATTTTCAAATATTGAAACTGTCTAACCTGCCTGTAAGAAACAATCTGCTAGATGCACACCTGCAACTCCTACTACTATAACTCAGTCACATGTCAGTATGGTTGTCAGTTTCATAAAAAGAAAATTCCTGATACATGAAGTCCAATTAAATTGATTGAAATTTACACCCAGAGAAAAACCTCCTGACTGAACACACATTCTGGTAAGAGCATGTGCTTCAAATTCTGCCAAAGAAAGAAATACTGGTGGCAAAACAAATCACTTGCCTAGAATTCCCTCATTTCATAGCAAACTCCAGACCATAGTGTTTACAAAGGAAAAGTATAGATTGGTAGTCTGTAATGCCGAACTGCAGATGAAAATAAAACCTTACAGTATACATGGAAAGTCACACATCTTTGCTCATGATACACTAATGGATTTTTGGAAGAGACCGTTAGGGACTTGGGTGCACCAGAAGACTATAGCAGCTTTCCCCATCCTCAGGCTGGTGCTCCAGATCATCTCCTCCCATAACTGCTGAGAAATGAGGCAGTAAGGAAGAAGCTGTGAAAAACATCTCCTCCAAGTTGCTCACAAGTGTCTTCAGGGCTGTAGTGGTTTGGTCCAAAATACTCATTACTGTTTATCTGCTGTGAGATAAGAATTAGGAGAAATGCAAAACAGGCACCAAACTTGAAAGAATATAAAGAAGTTTATTAACAGACCTAAAAGAAGAAAAAAAATTATACCACCTTCAGAACTCTCCTCCTCCCCCCCACCTTCCTCCCTTCTCCCACTGACAATGTGAAAAGACAACCCTTGAGATGTTCAGTCTGTTTACCACTTCCATAATAACCTTGTTCAGTCCATTTAGAAAGAGAAGTCTCTTCTTGCTCATGCTATGAAAACATTATCACAACGAGACAGCCGCCCACTTCCAAATATTGTTCAGTCCATTTCGGAAGAGGAGTCTCTCTGCCTGCGTGTGAGTCCTTTCCCCCGACTTGCAGCTTTTCCCGCAACTGCCTTCGAGGGTCCACTCTTGAAGTTTTTTGGGGTACAATTTTAAGGTTGAGCCGTTCAGAAACAAAAACAGAGGCCCTTCTCCTTCCCTGGGAGCAAAGGGTCTTCATCATCTTCATCTTTAGGACTATCTCTGGGAGCATCTCTACGGACTGAGGTTTTCTCCTTTCCCGTTCGGAGCAAAAGTCCTCATCTGGTTCATCTCTACGGACTGAGGTTTTCTCCTTTCCCGTTTGGAGCAAAAGTCCTCATCTGGTTCATCTCTCCCTGTCCAAACTTCTCATGAAATTACAGCTGCGTCAGCATCTGCCTATCTCAGCGCAGATGCTTTTGCTCACGAGTTGAACACTCCACCCCCCATATCTTCATGAAATTACAACAGGATACTCTGATATATCATAGCTTCACAACAGAATTTCAGCTTTAAGCATCGCCTCTCTCTCTTCCCTCAGGTTTTCAGCTCTTCACAGCAATAAAAGGGTTAATCTCACCTCGGCCTTGCAGCTTTGCAGCTGGAATGTTGAATTTTTCTTATCGCAGTGGAGAGGGGGGAGAGCCGAGCCGCTCCGGCTGCCCACGGCAACGCAGTGGGGGGGGTTCCACGGCTGGAACAGGTCCATGGCTCCAGGATGGCCGTGGCCCGGCCCGGCCTGGCCCAGGCAGGGCCTGGCTGGGCCCGCTGGCCCCCACACGGGGCCTGCAGCCACCTGTCCCAGCGCCGGAAACGAGAGAGAGCTTGGAGGGGGAGTTTGCCTATTCTTAAATGTGGATCACAGAGGTGATCACAACTTTAAGTGGCTTAGAGAATTGTCCATATTCAAACTGGCCAGCTGATAGGTTCTATCAGTTCCCAGAGGAAACTGTAAGCACCCCTTAGCAAGGATGTCCCTTCCGGGACTATGCTTGCTAACCTATGACAAGGGCTCAACCTACTCATGAGATAAACTTCACTGTGCAACCTGCCACACAAACAAAAGGGTACAGGGGATTAGACTAAAGTGCTTTCTTCTGCCTCTAAAGAGTTTTAACCAGAATCTGGAGACCTAAGTTAGACTTGAAATGAACCTGCTTCTCCAGGCAGGATCTCAAAGGAAGCATCAGTCAGCCCTTTGAGATGAGAAGCAGAAGATAAATGACATATCCTAAACCCAAGGAAAAAGAGGGAAATCATGAATATGATCACTAGTCCTATTTTCCAAAATCAAGACAGATTTCTGATTGTTTTTACATCAAACAGTACCATTAGCATAGATAGTATTCTCTCCTATATATATCATTCAATTTTTACTATTCAATGCATATATAATAACCATAGTCATAAAGCATGGTCTAAGTAAAGTCAGAATAATAAAATATTGTATTATTTCTAGGGAAATGCGTAACACCCTAAAAACTCTGACTGCCTGTGCTTCATAAGAAACACAAGAAGGAGGAAAAATCGCTCTCCTGACTCATTTGATGCTTTGTAAATTTTAAAAATACATTTCATATAACAATGTGTTCTAACACAGGAATAACATCCACACTTTTCTTTACATTTTTTCTAGCTAAGAAACCTTTGACTGCCAATTCTCTCAGTGAAAAATTGTTTCTGGTGGTGGTAATGTTTTCTCATAGAAACAGTGAGTTTCAGCCTCAAACTATTGATTTTTGTTTTACAAAGAAGTCAAGATGTCACATCAAATTGATCTTACATTCCTCTTTTGTTCTACCAACATAATTTTTGAGTTCCAGCTAATAGTGTTAGTGTCACAGCTTCCCTAACTTTGTAAGACCTCCTTTAGCAAATTGAGACTACATAATAACAACCTGCTCTAAAATTATTAAATCTAAAAATAAGCGATCATCTTTATCATGTGTTTGATAAAGCCTTCCTAGAATTTATTGTGCTATTCCTTTCATTTGAGAGCACCTACATTTGTTCATTGGCTTGCAACCAGGGGTCTGTCAGAGAAGATTACCAGAAAGAGCCTCTCATTGAAAGATTGTCACTAGAGGCTTAAGAAAAGCTTCATTTAGTCCTAGCTGTGGCAAGGCAGTTTAAGTCAGAACTAACTGTAAGATCTATAAAAGTGTATCACAAGTGCCTATGTGCTTTAATAGTATATTTCTGCCCACCTGTTGCATTACAGTGAGATTGTTTGTTCAAGCTGCTTTGGAGGCTGCTTCCATGGAATCTTTCCCATTCTTCTCTTCCCCTGTTAAATGAGGTCCCTTATCCTAATTGCTTTGAATGAGGCGTCAAGGCATGAAAATAAACTGTTTTCAGGTGATAACTGCTGCTGCAAAGTCATTATACAGGCTTAAGTCTTGTTACATTCCTCTGAAAAAGGCTGAAGCAGGAGAGAAAAATATGAGAGCTAGGAAAATGGTGATAGACTAAGTCTGATATCCCTGACTGCTCTCACACATTGAAGGTTCATAGTTTATGAAATGGATGGCTGGACAGAGGTGAATTTGAACATCTGTATACAGGATGCATAAAGGCAAAAGAAACCAGGTGAGTTATTTCAGCAGAGGTATTGTGAAGTCCCTGCAATCACCACGTGAACGGGCTCAAATAGATAATTCAAAATATAAGGTAATAAGGTGATTCTCCAGTTCAGAAAAGCAAATGCTGGGGTACTTACATTTTGGGTTTATCAAGGATCAGTAATGATGCAGAAACTCTGTGTTCAGTAACTTTGATACCTACTTGTACATATTTGAGTGTTCTCCAGCATTAGGGGAAAAGAAAACAGAAAGAGTATTAAGAACTGAGGAACAGAAAAGTCAGCATCAGGATACCCATATGTTAACACAATATAAAAGGTTAGGAAAGAAGAACAACTTGAACAGTGCTCTTAGTGTACCTGATCAAGCAGTCACAAAGAAAATACCACATAGTATAGACAGAGAAAACCACTAATTTCTCTCCCTGCCCCAGCTCACCCCCCACAAAAAGAATAAGACACCCCCTGCCCAAAACCAGTAACAGGTAATACTACACACACTTTGTGGTCTCAACAAGGTTCTAACATTCTTCTAAATACTGCCAGCACCAGATGTAAGGTGAATAGCAATGGAAACTACTTCTGAATATGTCTTTTATTTGCTTTAAGTTTTTCTTTGTGATTTTTTGCTGTGGGGGCAGGTGTTGGAAAGATACATCTATAAAATGCATTAAAGCCACTACCAAGAATGTATACAATCAAATCAGGAGGCAGAACATTAGAAACCAGTAAAGAATGTGTGTATTCTGAAAGTGTACACTTGGGCTCAATTACACCTTTTAGCAACTAGTTCCATAATTTTGCCTCATTCAGGAGTGATATTTACCATCATATATATATATATATATATATATATATATATATAAAATGCACCCCCAGAATATTGGACAGGAATTCATAATAATTCATAAGGATGAAGCTATTATGCTTTGCTATCTCTTCTGATAAAGAAACCAGAAGACATTATCTCCTGGCAGTTTATGTTGGAGCTCCAGGTATACAGGGGAATTTTTCTTCCTGCACTCCAGAAAGAGTTATTCTTAGAGATTAAGTCCTAGGGTGGAAAGCCCATTAGTTTTACTTAGATGGCTTTTACCATATCTTTTTCATACCTTTGAAGATTAGTCCTAGTACACAAAAAGTTTAAAGGGTAGTAACTGCCACCTGGGAAGAAATATTTGTGTTGTCATTGATATATATGTGGATATTTATAGAATACTTCTATTTTATGAAAACATACACTTGTATAAAGTGAATTTTTGACCTGCAATTGGTTATCCCCTAGCACAGCTGGAGGTGTTCAGCAATACTTGCAATTCACATTACAGACTAATGTCAACAATTATACATCCAGTTATAATTTGTTCAGGACAGGAAAATAAGCTCAGTAATTCTTTTCTGCAAGAGTCAGGCTCAAGTACTGTGCTTCTACCATTTGGAGGCCATGAGCTGATATATGAAGGTTTTACAGGGAACCACAGGGGAGTTACAGGGGAATCCTAGCAAAAACGGGACCTCTTCAAAAGGGCTGTTTTTGTCCTCTGCTCATGGAGTCTTAATAATGTGTCTGTCAATTTTTCATAGAACAGCCAATTGTGTATAGATTATCAGCTCCCAGTTTCGTGTTTTCTTATGATGCCTGGCAGGGGAATGGCAGAAGTTTCTTCAAGCTTTGCCAAGCTAGCCTAGAGGGGCTTGTTTACTATCTCTCTGTGGCTGTGATTAAAATAAATTACAAATAATTTCCATTAATTCAAAAAATGTGTGAGAGAGCCCTAAATACTTGTTAAAAAATTAAATATTCTGTAAAATATTACAATGGCATGTTCATGCAAAAGCACATAACAATTTGAAAGGCAGCATGGATACACTAATTTCATATTTAATGAAGTTTTGAAAGTAATTATACCATTTTCTGACTGCAATGTGGCGTAGAGGGAATTTAGTGTTAGCCCAAGAAGAGTCCTCATGAGGGAAATATTCTTTCCCTAGGATAAGATTCACTCCAGAATTTATTTTTAAGATGACATTAACCAAAGCTGAAAGTACAGCATTGTCACAGATATACAAATATACTCAGTGAATTTGCTCTCTTTTGAAAATTGAAGAAGAGGGGATAATATTTAGTAAACAAGGTGGTTTTTGCAAGTCAGCAACTTAAGAAATTATGTACATAGTTTATATATATAAATTTTCTCCATTTTCAAATACAGCTAAGTGCTAGAATTATTAAAGACAAATTATCAGAACAATAGCCACTTTAACATTTTAGAGACATGAAAATAATGAGGCCAAAAATCCCATTAGATACAGCAATTTTTATTTTTTTTTTAATTTGTGAGTACAGTAAAAAGTATCCTAATTGCTAAATTACAGAATACAACAGTCCTGTCCTGATTGTGAATGTAAATGTCACAGTCAGATGGAGGTGAGAGATATTTTAGGTACGCAAGTAAGAATTCTAATCACTATAGACAGCATATCCTCAAGTGTCAGAGCTAGGAAAGAAAAGCTTAAATGGTGAGTCATGCCCACAGTTATCCTGATCCTACTAAAAAAAGGACTGTGTGACCCTAACGCTGTGAAAATCCAAAACATCAAGAGTGTGCTTTAGCCAGTGAAAACAGATGACGAACCAGTAACTTTTCATAAGGTTGTTTCAAATTTTTCCTTTAGAGGAAATGAATAGCCAATATTTGCGTCATGAAGTGCGGGGTTGTGAAACCAGTGACCTGAGGAACTTCTGGGAAAAGACCATTGAACAACAGACTCAGTATCTGCAATATGAAAAAGAACGTCAGCGAAGAAGCGCTCTGACAAAGTGGGTAATCTGCATCCGGAAAGGTTACTTGCGTTTGCATTGTAATTTTTTTGGTTTTTAAGTAATACCTGTACTTAAGTAATGCAATGAAACCTTAAAGTAATTTATATTTATTGAAAATAATAAAGCTTTCCAAATTAGGATGCTAATGCTAATGTGTCTAAGATATGACTTCATAGGATAAGAGAACAATTCACTCTTGTTCCATAAATGAGTCCAAAGCATCGAACTTTCTGAAGTTACAGGACAATATTTACCAGTGCAGACTTGTCTGTTCAGAGCAAAGCCAGCACAGATGTGTACCTGGCCCACATTCTTTCTCCGTAGCCTTGTTTACACAAGAAAATAGTTTGAATTACTTAAGATTGTTTAATTTGTGTCAGGTAAATCCATTATAAAGCAGATGGTCCAAGTACACTGACTAAGGCAGCCACCATTCATAGCCACATCTACCTTATTCAGTCACATTCAGCTGGATCAGACACTGCAAGAGAGAGCAGTCACAGCAAGATCAGCACAGCTTTACTCTGCATGAACTCTCCATAAGTTGAGGGCATATGCGAAGACATACACTTTTGTTATTTACTATAGTTCTTTTGTCTTGAGATCATTCAGTGAGAAAGCAATTTTCCAAAGCCTTCCTCATATCTCTCTTTGCATTGATACTTGAAAATTAAGAGCAAGGCTAGCCTTACATTACTAACCCTGGATGAAGAAATGCTGGGATTAGTCTCCAGCACATTTTATCCGTTTATGACTAACCTAATCTCAATGTTACTACTCCTCAGTTGGGAAATTCCTCCCTCTTCTACTTGAGTAAGCTTTTCTGTGGTACCTAGATACTATCAAAAAGAAAACAAAGGGCCACCTATCACCAAAAGCTGCCTACTATGGGTCTAACAGAAGCTTCAGCGTGTGCAGTGTCTCCAAGACAAACAGGACAGAGAAGGCGGGAGACGGGGGAAGTGCTGGATGATGTGACCCAGCAGGTGGCAGCAGGCAATCTCCAGCGCAAGTGGCAAGTCACTCTGGCACACAGGCACTCGAGAGAGGGCACACTGGAGATGGAGATGAACCAAAAAGCTCAGGTGATCCCTCACTGGCATTTAAGAGCCAGTCCTGACGTGCCATCCAACAAAGAGCTCTAAAGGGGCAGGAAAATTTGCATGACTACTGGGAAAAAGCACCAAAGGGTATCATCATTCAAAAGATGAAGAGTATAAATCCATTACCTGTAAAAATATGGGGACAAGCTGATCCATGTTTCTGTCCCTAGGCTCAGAAATGAATGGATGGAGAGGCTGGAAAAACGGATAAAGATGTTGAGGACCCAACCTGAAGACCCATCCAGCTGAAGAGCCCACACTCATTTCATGTTTGGGAGGAAAAGAAATTTGTTTTGTAAGAGGGATGCAAAAGCTGAAGTCAGTTTTACTTTGTAGCTTAAACGAGCTATAATTAATTAGCTGTCATTGTTAGAAGTTTCATATGTGAAATGTCAATTGTTGCTTTTAAGATTATGCATCTGTTTCTTCATTTGATGAATGGAGAATATAGTACTCTGAAGTATTTAACACTAATAAATCACGGTTCACTGACATGTAGATGCCTGGAAAAAGAGTTTAGTTGCACAGTTGTGCTCTGCAAAAGCATTTCCTCAACATTTCAGGTTTCTGTATAGACTGACTGTAATAGAATGAATTTAGACGGTTAAATGAATAGTAGAGAATTTAATTTTTTACACAATACAGCCCAACTCAGATTAAGAAAGATGGCACATGCACAGTGCCACCACATCCAACATCACTAGTGAAGCCCAAACTGGTGGAAGCTACAGCTGCCATGTTAGAAGTCACCTGTGAAGTTGTTAACACATATATACTGATAAACAGCCTCTGTGAGACACCTACAAGAGCTGCCTGATTAATTGACATCAACCTAGGCAACCCATATTAGCTAACTTGAGACATTATATCAGCATTGATGGAACAACTTTAAGCTTTGAGACTGTTCCTGGTACCTGATCTGGCTTGTCTAGAGGTGAACTGATACTTACGTTTCATAGAGTAGCTTTCAGCACTTTCACAGCTGTCTGTCATCATGAATGAAAAGCGCATTTTTTCTTCTAGCACTTTTTCCCTCTAAGACCCAGTATTTATTCCTTAAAGACCAGTACTTTCAGAATCTAGCAGTTTTCCTTGCCTAAATTTGTCATTAGTCAAAAATGTTTCTTGTTGCCCTCCTAATTCTTCATTAGGAAATGTGGCATTTCCTCCAACAATATCAAAGCATTTCAATCGGCTGGTGTAATCAAATCACTTCCTTTTTAAAGTGACTGCTTTGTTGCCACCAAATGATTAGGGTAATGTACTGCAAGATGGGTTGTTTTGAGTATGCTAAAAAACTCTTCTCTCAATCACTTAACCTTTTAGTCCCTTTTTATAAGACTGTTTCACTACCTCTCTAATAACTCATATTGTTTCAAGGCAAAGAAGAATTGAATTACCAGTGAGGCAAGAAGAGAACAATGGAAGGGTTTGGAGTTTTTAAATCTTTAGAAAATCTGATCTTTTTAAATCAAAACAAAAATTTGAAGTGCTATTTTTTTTCCCCCTCTTTATCTATCACCTTTTAATTCCACTTTTGTGTGTCCCAAGACCAAACAAAATTTATTATGTGAATTTAAACATGTAAATAATGTTTGGAAAGCCTGAGAAATTAATGAAAAAAAAAAATAACCTTGGAGCACTTATTCAGAAATCAAGGTGTCAGTAGGTATGTCCCTGACCTTGAGAGCAGAGTTTGCCAGACACCAGAAAAAAGCTGCTAAACCCATGTTCTTTGGTTTATTCTTATTCTTAAGCAATTTTAAAAGTAACATCAAATGTGAATATGAAGGACAATAGTATAACTACAATAAAGCTCTGCTTAAATAAACAATCACCAGATAGGGCCACAACTTAATATTGGGCTTTAGTAAAAAGTAGATTTCCTTGGACATGTCTGTTAACAGGTTTCAGTTCTCCCATACCCAAGCCTGGTGCTTACTGAATCTCTAGTTCAATTCCATCATGAAACAGCTTTGGGTTTTACATCATTTTGGCTGAAATTAGAGCTTGAACTGAGCTAAGGGAAACATTTGCCAGTCTCTCGTTCGTTGTGTGAATTATGGCACGTGGGGCAAAACAGAGGGAGTCAGATCTGGCATATTTGAAAAATTAAAGCCACCACCATGGAATAAGCTTTTGTTTGCTTCTCACAGAGCTGAGATCCTTCTTACTACTCGTCTCACAAAGTAAATCAGAATGAGGAAAAACCATAGAGAGCTGGGAAAAAAAGTGTGCTAGGGAGTGACTTCCATCTGAGTTCCTCATTGCACATGTACGGTTATGTGGTCACTTAAGAATGCTTTGGAGTAAGTCCCTAACAAGCTAGAACACCCTAAAATAATCTCTTTAAAATTATAAAAGGGAACTTATTTTTTACAGAATGCATCTATTCTGGCCCAAGCCCACGAGGAGTTCTGAAAATACGTTTTCAGAATGAAGCCACTTTCCTTTGAGGTTTGTAATTCCACCTCTAGTGTTTAGATTAATTATTTCAAGCTCAGTTTTCACAGTGCTAAATTCAGGACTTTGGGCCATGTCATCTTCATTTATTTGAATACTAACAACATATTTTGATACAAAACCCACCAGCATAATGAAGGTGTAATCTACTTAAGAGTTTTGTAAGGTACCACACAAATAAAGAATACATATTCAGGAAATAAATATAATCTAGAGTTAATACATATTCAGGAAATAAATATAATCTAGAGTTAATCAGCAAAAATAAAGAGTGTGAAAGCGTGAAAATTTAAATCTAAATGTCAAGTAACAATCTTAGCAGAAGCTGGATCAGAGTCCAGGATGAAAATTTTTCTGGTAATTTCAAAACAAAAATACAAATCTTTTCTTTACCTTGAAGGTCACAAGAGAAATTAAAAGGAGGGAAAAACAAAACAAAACAAAAAACCCCAAACCACTGCAGTATCTGTGAGAATCAGAAATAAGCCATGACATTATAAAAAAGACTAGAGAAACATTACTGTAGGACTGGAAAAGTCATCAACTAAAACCTGGTAAAATCAGCTGGGTTTTATAAAATTATTATGGCTAGAGAGGATGTTTACGTGCTCTTCAGACAATTTTCCACCAAAATGCAGTTTCAGAGGAGTGCATTATTCAACTAAACAGTTTAAACTTAACTTAAATGTTTATAAAATAGCTTTATGAAGACACACTTGATGTCTTTTGATTTTGGGGTTTTTTTCTATCCAGATTTTCACATTGCTTTTGAGTGTAACAGCATGAGATTTTGAGTTACGCCAAGCTAATTTTATTAGCTTTGCAATTAAAATGTGGTAGACACTTGCTTATCTTTCTAGCTTTCATTATTTTGCCATTCCTTTGCTTCATCCTGACACTGAGTAGCAAGAAAATGCATGTCACTTTCTCGTTACAAATGCATGGTGTTTTTTACTTCAACTTTTTGAAAAAGCTTGCAACGGTGACAAAAGTCAAATGTAGTAAAATTTTAACATTCTGAAGCAAACACTAAACACTCATCACCCAGCTCCCTTTAAATAGAATTTATGGGAAGTATGCTCCCTGTTAGCACAAGAGTGACAGATGCTCCATTTTAGCCATATTAATGATCCTGCTAGTGCGTGGATAAGGGCTGACAGCTGTGAAGAATGACTCTGTCAGTAACTTTACAGACTTCTTAGCAGTTTAGCTCAAACTGAGATAGCTTAAACACAGTTCTTCACTCAGTAATCCCTCCTGATCAATGTCTTTCCTTAACAAATGATCTCCTCTCTGGAGGTCTCTAATTAAGAAGCAAACAAGCATAACACAACCACTGCAGCCAGATTTTGATTTTGAGCAATTGGCACAGGTCAGACAAAAGGAAACGGTCCTGCAGACCAATGCAGCATCAGCCATCAGGCTCTCTTCAACGTGACACCCAAAGGTTTGCTGCTTCCTCTTACACAGCAGCTATGGCTCTTTGGGCCCCTAGCCACACTCACTGGAGAGGAGACTGATGTATTGGCCAGTTTTGAGGTGCCTAAAGTGGCCAGCAGTGAAATAAATCCACCATACAATACCAAATCCACCTCCAGTGTTCTGTGTTTAGTGTACATTAAGTACAGCAGAGTTGTTTTGCACTCTAGAAAAGCCTGCAAGGCTACATCAGAGACTTCAATCCCATACACAAGCAGTGTGAAAGATAATCCCAGGCACCTAGAGCTCACTGCCTAATCAGTACAGAAACAGTGGAGGGGAGTGGAAAGATGGGCCAGAGCCAGGGGTCAGGGAGCAGCCATGGTGCCTGTGTTGGGTACAAAGTCAAGGTCAGGTTGCTCTACACAATGTGATCCACTATGTAGCACAGTAAACCACTGCTTCAGCTGGAGCTGAAATCCATAGGTAATGTCTTCTAACAAACAGGTCTGAAAAGTAAAAGCATCCTGAACTGGTCCAGGAAAGGTGCCAGAACTGTGGTAAATTATACTGCGTGTCAAGGGAATCACTATTCAGGTAACTGGACCCTTACCACAAAAGTTTGGAGAAGCAGTATAGATATCTTTGGGACGTTAAAGAAGACTAAGAGGTAATGTCTTAAACTAAAGAGTTTTGAGGAGATTTGGATGATGGCCTAATGTTGATTACAGATCTCATTGTTTCGAACTCATCTCTCACCTTTCCATGTTACACAGGGAGCCTCTCCCAGACATCACTGCTGGTGTTAGCCCATCCACATGGGCGTTAACCACACATGAGCTGCAGTCACCACTCTGCAGAAGGACTGGTTATGGAGTTTTGAAGTTTTAAGGTTGATGAGGAATACTCATATCCATTATAATATATGTCAAAATATAGATAGCTTTTGAATAGCCTCTGGATTTATGGGTCTGACTTGAATGCCCCTAAGGATGAGAATCCCATTCTGAGAGTGGCCCTGTGTGTCAGGGCAATCCCTGCATCGATACAGGCTGGGGAATGTAGTCCTTGAGAGAGGCCCTGCCAAGAAGAATTTGGGGATACTGGAGGCTGGAAAAATGGACATGAGTCAGCAATGGGCACTTGCAATCCAGAAAGTCAGCTGCATCAAAAGCAGCATGGTCAGCAGGGTGAGAGAGGGGATTCTGCCCCTCTCTCCATTCTGGTGAGACCCTGCCTGGAACACTGCATCCAGCTCTGGGGCCCCAGCACAGGAGAATCTGTTAGAGTGGGTCCAGAAGAGGCCACAAAGATGGTCACAGGACTGGAGCACCTCTCCTATGAAAACAGGCCGAGAGAGTTGGGACTGTTCAGCCTGGAGAAGAGAGGACTCCAGAAAGACCTTGTTGCAGGTTTTTAGTATTTAAAGTGGGCTTATGAGAAAGATGGAAGGAGACATCCTACCATGGTGTGTAGTGACATGGGGCAATGATTTCAAACTGAAATAGGGTAGATTTAGGTTCTACATGATAATGATTTTTTATTTTTTTAGTGAGGGATATGAGGCACTGGAACACGTTGCCTAGGGTGGTGGTGGATACTCCATCACTGAAAGTCTTCGAGGTTAGGTTGTACAGGGCTTTGAGTAAGAGTCTAGCGGAAGATGTCCTGCCCACGATGAAGGGGTTGGAATAGATGGTCCTTGGAGGTCCCTTCCAACCCAGCCAATCTATAAATCTATGATTCTGTGATGTTCTGATTCTGTAATTAGAGCAAAGACAGCATGGTGCCTACAGTAAGAAGGGAAAATCAAATTATAGTGCCCAAAGGCATGTTCTGTTCGTGAGTCTCCAACGACAGCTGTGCCACACTTACCTCACAGCTCTTTAGGTTTATGCCTTACACTTGCAGGACCATTCTTGGTTGACAATCTGCTGTCTGTAGCTGCCAGTAGCCATTTGGAGAGTTAGCCCACTACAAGAATGGTTTATAAAATGCTGTCACAGGATACATTACAACTCTTAACTTACTCTTCTAGCAACACAACTTTTTTCTAATGAATAAGTATGATGTCCTCAACCCACCCTACGCAATTCACCCTAGAAAACTCATCCCACTTTTAGGATACATTTTACTAATGTGAGCTACCAGAGCCTTCCTCACCTCCCTCAGCCCTTCATCCTCCTCTGTAACCATTTTCTTTTTAGTGAACAAGGCGTGCCAGATCTATGTAGCTGCTTTAAAAGTATTGAACCTTTCCCAGGGACTAGTTTTTATCACCATCTCACTCTTTGCACATATGCCTTTTTACAATCTCACCACTGTTCTGTGTCAGAGGATTCAGTGCAGTAGCCCTGGTGTCAGAGGTCACTGGTGAAGTTTACTCTGAGATTTGAGTGCTTTGTACTTGTGACCTTTTGTCCCTTCTCTGCTTCAGGAAGGAGAATGAAAAAGTCCACCACGCAGACTAATAGCAACCTGCCAACATTTACTGTAGGAAATAAAGCTGGTTTTGAATTGCAAAACTGGTAGGGAATTTTCAGGCACTGGCTGACTGCTTTAAAATGCACATACTATCTCTAAAAGCAGGAAGCAGACACCAAGTGTTTAGAGTGTTTAAACAGTTTTTCTTCTCTTTATCCCAGGATGAGAGTTTAATACCAAATTCTATTCCAGAACAAATTTTTATGGACAAGTAATAAAATCTTTTGAAATGATAGGATTATAACAGAAATGCTGATTCAGCCTTACCCATGGACAGCAAAGAACATTGCTGGTGTAATTATTGAATGCAACCTATCATATTCATAGTGCTCTAAGTCAAAAGGAAAATGAGAGGTTTTGCATAATGCTGAATATCTATGAGGGCTTTGATGTCACTGTAATCCTACACTAACTAATATTTCATCTAGTGTCCAAGTGATGTGAATAAAAATTCATATGTGCTTAAGGTTATTGTAATTAGAAAGTTGAGAGCAGAAACGAATTGGGAAAAAATGCTATCTCTATTTGACTTGATTTATCTAGATTAAATCTTGTTGTCAGAATATTTAAGCAGTGTTTCATGATTTAGGCAATCTTTTAAAGCGAAGCCATGTGTAGTCTATTCAAAAAGAAAAGCAAAATGAAATCAGCCTATAAAATCCTCATATTGTTTGCTGGTTGTTAATAGGCAGTGCCACAGTGAAAGCCAGAACCTGGGATAGCCTCCTTGCCCACAGTGAGCAGCTTCAAAGATGACGATCAACTGTGTCAAAAGCAAGAGCTGTAGGACTCTGTGGGTTGTGGAATGGTCCCATGGACTGTATCAGCTGCCCCCCAAAAAGGAGCTCTACAAAGGGTACCTCGGTGTTCACTAGTGTTACACGTGTACACCTTTGCATACTGAAATGGTACCAAAAGCCCAAGGCACCCGTATTTGGCATTCATATATAAAACAACAGCCCAAAATCTGTCAGATTAATAAGGACCAGCAAGCTAGAAATACTAAGGCTTTTTTACAGCTCTTGGGGAACTCCTGTCCTGAGGGAATACAGACATCTTTTATCCCGACTGATATACAGTGCAAAAAGGAGCAGCTGAACTCATGAGGATGCTGTACAGCACAGCCTCTCAACAAGAGAGCCTGTTTGCTCCATATCCACATCTCAGTCCCCAATCATTTGTTTATTGCAAGATTCTCAAGGAGAGCTTTGCTTTGATTCTTAAGGTTTCACTTCGCTGAATGGAAATCTTGGAAAGCCAGAAGTCTTTTCCTGATAATTCCTCAAAGCAAACTCACAGGTGATCCATGGTCTGCAATTTAACAAGAAAGTGAGCAGGCAACCACTACTTGGCATGAGTCTTGCCCTCTCCTCTAGTCTACTTACCTCCCTCCTTGTTCTGGCAGAGCTGCTGGGGAGGCTGTGCAGTGAAGCAAGTCAGAGAACCCATCTAGCCGAAATAAACAGATATACATGTATTTTTGCTCAGGTGGTTTGTGGGAGATCTGCTCCCTGATATTATTCTCTCCCTGGTCGCGTACTTGCACAGGAGACAGAAGAGTGCCAGCAGCATGGCTGATGAAGAGCAGAGCTGTGCAGCGCACTGCTCATGCTGGCTAGTTAACACAGACTCTGATCTGCCCATGTCCAACCTATTTAACATGCTAACTCTCCAGTCTGTTTCAAGAAAAAGTATTTCACTAACAACTGTTCCAAATGCTTTAAAAAAATATTCATGCTACCAAACAGTAACACATGCCTATAATTAAGATAGTGATCTTTAATTATAGGTCTCAAAGCACTTACAAATGAGAATTGTTACCTTGTTCTTTCACTGACAGGGAAAATAAGGCAGGGAATAGTTGTGTTTTAGGGCCCATAACCGGCCAGTGCTGCAGCTTGGTTATAGTTGAAGGTCTGCACAGCACATCAACCTGCTATCCACTGGGAAACAGAGCCTGTTTGCCAAACACAAGCAAAATCCATGCAAAATGGCCAAAATATTGCAAACTTTTAGTGTGTATGGCTTTGGTTCATTTGTAAATCACATGTCCCAGAACTATGATTTACTCCATTCACTGTTTCCCAGCAAATCTGTCCTGGACAAGTTCTTCAGTTCTCTTTAAACCCATGTTTCATTCCTATGCTCAGATGGGGGAAAAAACAGCATTTTCCCATTGGTGTTTTGCAATCTAAGCCCTCCATATTTTGGGGAGCAAAACAACTAAAAAAACCAAATCCAGTATATGTACAACATGAAGTTAACTATCCTTTGTGAAAATTGATGCAGGGTGAATTTTTTGAAGACTGTCTATGGAACTGCATAGTTGGAAGCTCTTAGTTTTGGGCATCTTCTGTACAAAGCATTTATTCATCCAACACATGTTCACATTAAAATTCAAGGAAGTGTCCATCAGGTCAGAGACTATTATATTCAACCAAATAATCTTTCTTTGCATAAAAGTTATGAACACCACAAATTACTTTCACGATTATGATGACATTGATCTCTTCTTTTATAATTTATTTTAGTTCAAGAGCAATATTTTTTCAAGAAAATGGAAATAAAGCTTCTCCAACTGCACAGCAAAAGTGATCCGGAAAGGTCTTTGCTTTACCTGAATAGATTGTCTCTCAGGAGCAGAAGATTGCCTCCTAGTGCAATATTGATGTCAGGTTTTTCTATTTTCATAGCCTCAGCTGAGCTGGAAGAACGATTTAGCTAAGTAAGGTGCTACTAGTTTTTCCTCAGAACACCAAATGCTCATCTTGGACTTGTTTCTCATTTAATTTGATCTTTTTCTTCCAAAGGCTTAGGAGACCCAACATGCTGAACCAAAAGAGATCAAATTGGGACAAGTGAGACCAAAACATAGCAGTTACATGACCTGAGCTATTTCCAAAATCTCTGTTATTTTAGCCTAAATATTCCCCATGACATCCAAAGCTCTTCTATTGGACTACTCCGAACTGCCCCAGCCTAAACCAGGCACTTCACTCATGCATCAGTCAAGCATGAATACAGGCAAGTCAGAAAACAGGACCATTGTGGGCAGCATATTTCTGGCAACACATGTGCCAGAAAGAGAACCTCTCCTGAAGAACACAGTGGAGACACAATACCAGCTTGGACAGAAGGGATGCAGAACAAACATACAATGAAAAAGCTGTCCTTTTCATTAGTTGAGGCACTGTGGCAAATTCCCAGATATGAGAAGATACAGATTTTCCTCAGCAGATTCCTGACTACATCTCTGCGAAAAAAAACTCAGTTGTTTCATGGTGTTTAAATTCAGTTGTGTAAAAACAGATTCACCAGCATGAAACTGAACATGTGAATATATGAGCAATATGTGAAAGGAAACAAGCTTTCCTAAACCTGTCAGTTCCATAAAAAAATCTTTGCACCATTATAGTATACATACTAGGAGGTTGATGGAAGAGGACCTCCAGAATCTTCCAGAAATCTCACAGCTTCATTTTGAAATGGGACAGAGCAGTTTTATGTCTCTTACAGGCAAGAATCCACCCTACCCTTCTTCCCTTCCAAGCACAATCTGCTGATGGTGGTATGACAAAAGCCCAATGAGACGCTTAAGGTGTTTCCAAAGTCCAGGCTGAGGTCACAAAGTGTTATTATTAACAATTTATGACTGTAGTGTTTCAGGTTTCAGAGCCTTTTCTTTACTTTTGTTTTATCCCCTCTTCATGCAAGTTTTCAGCTCACTTGCAGCAGCTGTTTTTCATTAATGGGTAAACATCAACTTTTAATCAAATAATGAAGGTACAATGTACTACTCCCCATGAGAGTTTAGTAATAAGGATGGTGACCCAGTATAATGTTCTGACATAAGCTGCTTCCTTAGAAGAGTCTAATCCCCATTAACTGCCATGCTTAAAAATTACTCAGAACTCACTCTAAGAGGCAATTAGTAAAGAACACCACAAATGATTAGAAACTTCCTAATATTAGTGTTCAAATTACACTAACCCCCCACTGTCAGTTTCTCCTCAGAGAGAGGACCTGCTTCTGATGTAAGATGAAGAAAAACAGATTAAACTGAACATGATCCCGATTAATGCAAAAGCAAGACAGTACAGTAACTGTGGCTCATGCATTTGAGTCATTGAGCCTCTCACACCATTTCTCATTTTGCAAGTTTCTGCACAGTTGTCTCCTTTAGCTGGTGACTACTTGGCTGTCCTCACTAAATTGCAGTCCTTCTTTTATGAACTTCATCAGAGGTCATGGACCTATTCCCATTTTTCAGCAAGTCTTTGAACTACAACCTTCTGAATTTGAGAGGAAAACTAGGTGAAATCCTCATCAGGGTCAAGCTCACCCTGCCTCAGTCTGTTGGTGGTTATCATGGTCCTCTCTCCTTTACACTTTTGCATGTTTATACTATGTGGAGAGAGGATGATGGTTTATCAATCTGTTTGATACGAAGATAGTGTCATTAAGGTCATGTCTCCATGGTGAAACTCCATAAATCTACTTTCCTCACTTGAAGGAAGTAACAAAATGGTTAAGCATAGCAGCATCCACCATACCTTATCTTACCATACGAAGTGTTCCTAGTAAATCCTTTGCCTCTTTGCAATTCTACCTTTGTTCTTATTAACTGCTTTGAGCTACAGGCAGAAGTCTCAGGATGGGAAAGCCACCTCTTGCCATTTTTCTCCTCATGATTGTAGCACACACACAAAAGCTATAAAAACTATATGAGAAGTAAAACTAACACAATCCTCTGATTAGCTTCTTGGGATTCATTATTTTTCCAGTGCCATTTCTGCACAGCTTCTTTGGCAACGAAGTCCCAGTTCTGGATGATGTAAATTTGACAGCTTTTAATAAGAAACAGATGGTAAATGTATCTGCAGTGATGCAGGTAGCTGGCTTTGACTCTGCTGTTTCATAGGGATGCAGATGCTGCTCTGATTCAACTAATGGAAGAAGAAGAGGAGCAGGGGATTAAATTTAATGTTTACTTTGGCAAACTATATATCTGGACCATGACTTGGAAAGTGGCATATCAGGACGCTGTCACCTAGAACGTATTTACGTGAAAGGGTAGGGTAGTGATGAAGAGCTGGAAGATCTGCAGAAACAGAAGAACTTCTAGGTTACAAAGGCCAAATGGAAATTTACACCAGGTTCAGCCTAGAGACATAGCAGCATAACACTTGTCATGAAATCTCCCCTTAAGTGAAACAAACACAAGGACAACCTTCTGCCTGTGAGTCAAAGTAGCTCAAAGTGGCTGCAGCTGCACTAGAGAGAGCTCTGCCCCTTTGTCATGTCCTGATGGTCTTAAGACATAATAATTTTTGTAACGTGGGGGAAAGGAGGCAGGGCTTGAGCTCCTGGTTTCTCTGTTAATGTGAGGGACCATTTGCAGCCAATTGAAGGGACGTTCTCATTTGGCAGAGGTGGTGTCTTTGCATGCTCTGGATAGGGCAGGAGAGCAGTGTGAGAGTATCTGGACACACAAAGCCTTTATGGATAACGCTGGAAAATTTTAACATTGAAAGAGACAAATTTACAGGCGCCTTGTCTAAATGTTGAAAAATCCTGAACATGGATAAAATTGCTCTGGAAGAGTAGCATGTGTCTTCAGTATGGTTAAGAGGAGCAAAAGAAATAGTGGCTGCATGTTCATTCCCAAAGAAAAGTTTTTCCTTTCACAGCTGTGGAAGTATAGACCATTGTTATCATCATTAATAAGCAGAATTCCTCGATCATTGTTCAAAGCTGAAAATATCTGTAAGGATATTGACTTCAGAATTTTTTAAGGGAGTCTTAACCGCTGTAAATGTTCTGTGCATTGGTAATATTTGGGTACTTTTGAATTTTTTATTAGCATTTAAGATCTTTCTCTACGTCTGCATATTCTTTAAACATAATGCCAAGAGACATATTTCATTGTCAGACCCACTAATACACATTTTCTGCACACATGTGGTCAGGGATGCAGTGCATCGATGAGGTGTCTGAACAGGCAAGACAAGAAAGAGCAAGCAAAGGCCACAAGTATAAACAAGGTCAACTTAATATACCAGGGAAATAGGTATAAAACTTCAAGACTATGATGGAGATTCTACTGAGGTTTATACAATGAGAATTCAGACAAATGTTCTTACCTCCATCTCTTACAGCACAGTATAATTAATCCCTGAAGGAAAAAGCTGAAAACCTCAATTTTAGTTGAACATTGCACAAAGCACTTGGAGGAAAAATCCTCACTGTAGTATTTTCACACAGGCTGTTAGTGAGATCTCCTCTACATTCTCTTCTTTCAGACTATGTATAAGATTTTTGTGTGTGATCAGAGTGTCACGTCCTACAGCCCTGGAGAGATATATTTACATGTTATCCCCAGTCAGTCTCACAGCCAGAAGTGAAGGTGGCAGTGGCTTTTATTAGACATATAGATATTCTTTAGTGTTGTCTTGGGCTTCCTGTTTATTTGTGAGAGAGGACACTGCTTAGGGCAGCAAAGACTGTGCGCAGAAATATCAGGAGGGGTCACTTATAGTGTGGAGCTACAAAGTATGGGGTGGTGTCTGGATCTTTTCAGGTTACCAATATAAACATTTGTGGGATCAAATTGTAACACAGATCACAGAAAAAAAATCTGTGTTAAGACATTTCAAAAAAAATCCTTAGATCTATGTTTTCAAATAACAAATTATTTGTTTTGGAAACAGCATGTGTGAGCCCAAAGTACTTCAAAAAGAGGAATTAATTGACATTTCTGTGATAAAACATGACTGGGTAGGAAAAAAACTTAACTGATTGCTCTTCACTATCATCTGCTTCTGCAGAGATATAATTGAGCCCTAAAGCTATTGTCCATTTCACATCTTTAACAAGAAATTAACTCTCACTTTACTTGTGTCAGTGTCATGCATGACCTCTCCTTGAAATAGGCAGCTCTTGAAAAGCAAGGCATTATATTGTCATTTTGAAGTTGACAAAGAAATGGATTTTTCTAAACATCAGCTAGTAAGTTTCAATTTATATTTGTTTGAATCGACAATTACAGTAACCTGCTGTGGCAATGTGGTGCAAAATAATGAGACATCTGGGTTTTACCTGCATTTAGAACAGATACACTCCAAGAAGAATAATAGTAGCACCCATGTTTAGTTTTACAAAGTGAGGCCTTGTACAGACTGAAAGTACCAGTTCTTTTCATTGGATATGTTCTTTGTTCTAACCATGAAGTCTTGTTGCGTCAAACACAATGACTGACTGAGCAGCGTTGACAGAAACTTGCAATATGAGCCAAACCTGAAAAAAACAGTGAGATTCCAAATATGCACATAAAGAATCTCTCCCCCTCCACCAAAGGGAGATTTTTCCAGTTTCTCTAAAAAAGTTTGACAACAGAAAGAATAATAAGAATATATTTAAAGTATTAACATCATTTCCATACACAACTTTACCTTTACCTGTCAATGTTAAGCTTAACGTTTCGGGATTTTGTTGCTGTTTTCTTTTGCTTACCTTGACCGTGAACTTACCTGGCACAAAAAAAACTGCATTTAGACAACTCCAGCCTTTCAGAATTTTTTATTCTTCTCTTGAACCCCAAATGACTCTAGCATCCTAGGAGCCTTCATCTCCTTCAAAAAACACATGCAGAAATGCCTAGATAATGGTGCCACAGGGCTGCACAAAATGTGCTGCAGGTCTGTAAATTATCTCTAGCCAAATGTAGAATATGAACTGGTATCTGACAGCAGTGACCCAGGGAAAATTTCCATCAGCTTATGAAGAGAATTATACATGATCTTTACAAGGTCCGGAGAGATGCATTTTTCTGGTATAATACGTGTATCAAAAAGATGAAAAACATAATCCTAGCAACTGTTTTGAAAATGGTTTTATCCATTAGGTAGCAGGCCCATTATCCTGAAGCCATTTATTACACTACTTTCTCAGCAATATATTTATGAACATCTTTATGTAACTCATTGTGTTTATGAATGAATATAGGCTCATAACGTTTTTCTGTTGCAAGGGAATACTTTCATCTGTGTTTCATAAAAGGTGAACTGAACCACAGAGATATTGAACAACATCAGGTAAGAGAACATCAGCAAGTTTTGAATTATGTCTTTGGAGGAGGTGCAATTTACCAGCTTTACTCACCTTACTTATGCAGTTGTGGTTAGAATGCAGCTGAGACGTTTCAATCACTTCTGTGCTACAGGAGCACTAGATTTGATCATACCCTTGGCATACAAATGCACCAACAGGAGAGAAGTTGCAAAATTCATGTCAGAAGGAAGCAAGTTAAGGAAATTTGTGATTTATATGGATAAAACTGGAAAAAAAAAGTGTTTACATTGTGTCCTAAAGTTCTTGAAATTTAATCTGTGGTCCTGAGAAACCGTGCTAATTTCAGAGTTGGGCAAAGGGCAAGATATTGTGAAGACCAACAATGACAAATCCCAAATCTTTTTGTGTCAACTGTCTTGCTGTTTCAACACCCTCTACCCTTACACACACACACATGCACACATAATTACCCACACTCATTTAATAATAAAGCTTAAAAATAAACTTTATTTTAAAATAGATATTTATTGAACCTACCCAAAAGCACAGCCTTTCTATTTTGCCTTTCAAGAAAATAAAAAAGCAATCAAAAGAGTGAGCAGGAAATAATTATTTTTATTTTAACATGAAATCAGAGAAAAACTCCAAACTTATTTTGGGGATTTGCTGCTACTTTTTGGTTATTTTTTTAAAAAAAAAAAGGAAGTTTAAGACAGCGGTTGATATTCCAAAACAGTGTTCAATATCCTGATTTTACATGAAGTTTCCTAAGAAAATATTTGGTCAATATAAACTCTTTACTAATAAACCTTAGAAAAAAGCAAACTTTAAAGAAATGACAGATATTACAGAAAATTTTGATTCAAATAGTGTAGCAACGACTTTGAACTTCTTTGTAATGGCTGGTAACTACATAAGTTCATTTTGCACTTAGTATTCCTGCAGTAACCCTAAATTCCTCAGGGCTCACTTCAGCAACTGCATATTTATGCTAACTTTTAATTAAATATTAAAAATAGACAGATGTTGTAAAGAATTGAAAGGGAAATTTTAGGGTTTGAAATTATTCATCTATCATGAGTGCTGCCAGAATTTTCATCTTGAGAGGTGAAATGGTGAAACAGTAATTCATACAAGAGAAATGTGATAAGAGGGCACTGAAACACTTCCAGTGAGATTATTCAAGGCATGTAAAAGGCCCTGGGTTTCAGCCACAAATCCCACTCATTTGCCTTGGAATAGGTGCAACTGTTCGTATAAATGACCTCGATGTTCTGTAATCACTGGGGAGTTTTCAACGATAATGTGTTCAAATACCAACTACTAATTATTATTTGCAATCATTAAACTAAATCAAAGTTGATAGAAATGACCACTACTTCAATTTGCAAGTCTTATTCTCCTTAAATTGTTCTAGGATGTTAAGGATGGTAATTGCTTCAAAGTCCTTTGTATGTGTGTATGCAGAAGGTATGGTAGGAAGAGATAGCATCAGTTTTGGGGAGTAAACCCTTAGAGGAACAAGGAGTTGCTCGGGGAGATTAGTCCAGCAGAGCAAAGACAGTCTGTGCTCATTATATGTCTTAAATAGGTGCTCTTTCCCGATTGAACTCCAATGGCAAAACCCAACAATCAGTAGGACTGTTACCCTTGCTCCCTCTCTGGTGAAGTGTCGAGTCCATCACATAAAAATTTTTACGTATTTTATAAAAACCTGTGTGTAAAGCCCATGTGCCTTCTTCCTGGCATGTCAATCTACTGTTAGTCTACACTCCTGGTACCACACATGTCACATAACAATTTGTTCTTCACTGAGTAAAAAATCAGTCAATGGTCTTTTTCTGAGTACAGAGCAACCTCTGGAAAAGTGAAAACGAAAAAAAAAAAAAAGCCGTATCAAAATCAGAATTCAAACTAAGTTAAGATGGAAGCTCAGGCATAACTCAGTTGTTCGAAGAAGGTTTTGGCTTCAAAAGGTGGAGATTTGGCATTACTGCTGATGATACATGAAAGACATGAACTTCGAGGCATGCAGATATCCAGGAAGGTAATAGTTTTCGTTGTGGTCTTTTCCACACAAACGTTCACCGGCCTAGTGACATTTGTTTAGCAAAAGCAAAGCAAGTCCTGGCACATAATAATGCCATTTCGACTTAGATTACATCACACGATAGACTAGGTTCAAAATTCCTTTCCAAACCTCCCAGGACAGTAATATTTAGACCCTAATATTATCAAGCAAAAATAAACCAATCCTAAAAATACTGCAATAACATTAAAAATCTACTCTAAACCAAAAAGCCACACGGGAAATAGAAATTTTAAAAATAGAATCAAATGTAAAATATTACCTTTCAAATTGATTCATTATTTACTCTAGGGATGGTAGTATTTTGACCCTCTAGCTCTATATTTATGTTATTAACCAGACCTGGATCATGGCAATTATATTACATTTTAAGACAAGAGAAAACAAAAAAGGAAAAAAAGAAAAAGAGGCTTTCACATGGGAAATTCAATTTACTTTTTGGTTCTCTTGCCGCCAGAGACCATTTGGAGCAGGTCCTGTGATAAATGCACCACCCAATGCCATTGCAAATTGCTGGGTTAATGAAGAGAGTTCAAGTAGGGAAATGAGAGGCGAGAGTAGCAAGGTGATGATCGTCTGTAAATTACTTGCTGCAGGGCGTACGATGTTAAAGCTCAGGGAGTGAAATACACCATTTTTTCTTGAATGATAAGCAGAGGATTTACTTCACTTTCATTACTATATTTCACCAAAACCTCCCTGTCAAACTAATTCTTTTTTGTGTATCCAGCAGTGTAAGGTTATGGCAGAGGAATTCCATGTGCAAAGAAAGGAGTGAAATACAAGTAGACCACAAAGAAAACATATGAAGCTTTTTAGATAAGAAAATACTTTTCTAAATAATGAAAGTGCAGTTTTTAAAATGTTTGATACTGCTTATAGAAAAAAAACCTCTGACAATTTTCTTTAGTAAATTCTTGCATATTGTACCTTCACACTTCCCATCCTAGTAGTTACTTAGAACTGGGGGAGGGAATCACTTTTCCCATAATACACTGTCTATAGGGAATGGTTTACTTCCCTTTCCCACATAAATTTCAAAATTATAAACTTCATAAGGTAATTTAATAATTTTTTTGTAGATTCATTATTCCCTTTATCTTTACATTGCAGAGTTCTTTTAAGTGCACCAATATCTTTACAAGTGCACCAGTTTGAAACTAGTGAGATATAACCTTCATTTCTTCATTTTCTTTTTGGGGGGGTTGTTTGTTTATAGTTGGTTTTGTTACTGTTTTTAATAGGTGGTAGCTCTATCAAGCAAAAAAAATACTAAAGACTGTTCCCTCGCCTCCTCTAAATAGCTAGCATTAAGTTAGCTGCTGTCTTATAGCCTCAACTTTCAGATATTTTCATGCATGAATGGAGTTACTTTTGTGAGTGGCATTACCCTCATGTTCATGGGATTAGGATTTTCTCTAATATTGCTCTCTTTGACTCTTCCAGGGAGCCAGGCTCTTCTGCATGAAGAAGGATGCAGGATTTCCACATGAAGTTTCAGAGTGAGAAGAATCTGGTTATGGCATCTATCTGTTGCCTGTTTAGGAGCCACAGTGTGTGTCCTGATCCCTTGTGACTCTTCTTGCAAAAAACAAAAAAAAAAAGGAAGAATTTAGACATTACAGCGATTTTTCTTTTACCATTCCGTTTTCTGAACCAATGTAACAATGCCGGTTTGAACAGTGAAGCAGAAAGAAAAAAGCGAATATAGTATATAAACAGACATAAGCTTCTCTAGCACTTTCTAAAATTGCAGCTTTGATGCTCACTACCTTATAGAAATAATTTTATGTTGTCAGTTTTTCTAAGTAGTGTCATATGTGAATTTTGTGTCTTAGTTGTTCCCAAGAATGTTGAAGTACTTTTTTAATTTGTATGTTTAAATGATGAAAAGGGGGAAACTAACAATTCCTCAAACCAAGAAAAGCAGAGCACACCTTTAAACAATCTTAAGGAAAATTCCTCTGTTCTAAGAGGAAAAGAAGAAATCCTTCTGACATCTTGCATTTTCTTGAGTTAACACACAGTAAATTGTTCATCATATAAGTTGACTTTTCACGTCCACTGTGAAGGTGCTTCTAGCAGGGGATAAGGACATGAAAGCCATGATAGGCTGACGCTGGTACATACTGATAGCTGTATTAGCTAAAACCCAATAGACAAAGAAAAGCCCTACACGTTAATTAAAACGCGCAGACCCCGTGCACAGGACCTTGACACCACAGTGAGGCTTCTTTAGCAAATAGCAGGGAGTCCTTGATCCTGTGAAGCCTGATAAGAATGCAGGCAGCCATCGTCATCACAGTTAGCAAGTCTTTTCAGGAACAGAAGGGCACTCTTCTGCGCTCCTGATGTCATTGCTAATGCAGGCTAAAATATCCGCTGAGTTACTTGCGGTCCTATGGAAAAGATGGGAAATGAAACATCATGATTTTTGAAAATTGGTGTAGAAGGTTAGAAAGGGCTGACGATTTTGTTAAAAAACAGGAAGCAAAAGTAGAGGTGAGTTCAGAAACTTGTGCCAAATCTTCCCCACTTCACAGATGATGCAACAGCTTCAGCTTGTATGGCCAAGCAAGCACCAGGTGGTACCTGATCAGAAAAACTTTTCACCTCGTGCTTCTGTTTTGAGATGTGAGGGCAGCTTCAGGCTCAAGAAGCTGCTAAAGAACAACTGCTTGTGTTTCACACACGGGTCCAAAATGCCATTCTCAGAAACCCCCTGGTCAGTGCCTATTGCCTTGGTACATGTGACAGCAGTACTGGTTATCACCACCTATAAATTCTCTTCTTCCCCTCACATGGGGAGAAGACAATTTCTAAAATTCTAATTTTTTTATTCTAAGTTTCCAGAGGAAAAAAGAAAATGGCAGTAATACAGATGTCTCCCGCAGGCTGTTCTCAGTGCTATTACCGTAGGTAATATTTGCCATTGGACTATGAAAGGATCTATGCTGAAACGTATTGCCCTGCTTCAGAGAGAGCTACTTAATTTCATTTTTCCTAACATTTCCCCCAGCTCCCTTGGAGAGCGTAAAGAACTGATACTTTTGCACCCGAAGTAAGATGCCTGTTACCAGCTGCAGCTGCAGACGTATGCGCAGCGCCTGCTCCCTAGATGCATATGGCATTTGTCTCTCTTCACTATCTGGAAGCATCTTCCAAAACATTTCTGAAAAGACACACTAGTAAAGAGAGCTGGTGTGTCTTTCCTCTTAGCCCAGAATGGATCTAATTGCGAGCTGTAGCCATCTGTTCAGACACCAGAGTTTGCATGCCTTTTCCAGACTTGGTACTCAGAAAACTGGATCAAAGAAAGTAACTCCTTCTATGTTTTTAGAGAAAATATGAAAGGTCAGGTCCTTGAATGAGTGCCTCTACAAGCTTTAATCTCTGATTAAGCACAGGAACAACAAAAGCCTGAAGGCAATTGTAGTTCTTACTGAAAGATTAATTAAAACTTATCAGAATGCTGCTTAATTTAGACTTTGACCTTTTGAATGTGCTAACAAGTCAGAATAACTGTGTAGAATCTTTGCAAGAGACAACCACAACGAACTGTAAAGCATTGAGCTTAAATTGGTGGCCTATCAGTCTGCAGGTAAAGTGGGTACCTTATTTGCTCAGCAAATTTTCTGCAATAACTTCTGATTTTTGGCTGTAGCCTTTAAGCAAGGACTGCTGCCAAAATGGAGAAACTGGTTTACTGGGGACTTTTACCGTATGTCCAAAGTATTTTAGTGGTAGTCATTGGGAACATGATAAACATTTGAGGTGTGTAAAATGTGGCGGGGGGGGGGGGGAGGTTCTCAGAAATAGTAACAAGTTTACTATTGACACATGCAATTCCACTCTCTAGGCTACTATTGTTACTCTCATCATCACTATTTTTCTTATTGCTCTTAGTTCCTAGCACTGCAGATTCTGTGGCATGGTGAGGCACAGGGAGTGGACCAAGGGCAGCTGCCTGCTCTGTCCGTGTGTCCAGGGGGTCTTTGCTGCTTTCTTCATGGTCTGAGAGATGGCTGTGGTGAGAGACACAGAACATCGTGTATGATGGAAATCCTTAAGCCAGCACTCAGCTGTCTATTCATGTTATTCATGGCTGAGTATGTCTGAGTGAATTCACCTGCCTAAAACAATGACAGACTCTTTGTGGAGATCCCTTCACATCAAAGTGTTAAATGGATTTAAATTCCTTCTACCCCCACCCCCATACCCAGCTGCCCCTGACACTGACCACCATTATGATGGAAAGTTATAATTCCTACCGAAGTGGCACTTACTTCTCCTCGCAGAAGAGTGGATGTGACCTGGGAGAAATTAGAGTGGGGCAGGTGGGGTCTGAGGCTGTTGGGGGTGGGTGGCAGAGAGCTTCTCAGGGGTGTGAGGACAGGCTCTACTAGCCAGCAACAGTCCCATTAAAGACCAGCCTATCACTAGTTACTTTAGGTTTTACCAGTTGCCAAAACTTTTCTACAATAGGAACAATGACATTTGACCCATCACAGTAGGGGAGAGACTCTGAAAAACAAGTGCAGTCTCCTGAGCCCTACAGTGACCCCTTTAGATGAAGATCTGAGGCACATGCAGCACATTGGTTATATAATTCCTGTTTATTGTGGCAATTGTAAAAGAAGCAGAGATTTAGGGGATTTTTAGTGGGTAGTTTTCACATTAAATTCACTGTGAAGTTTGAAAGGCTTGGATAAATCATATCAGGAGTTTGTAGATTTGTCCAAAGTTTGAAACTTATCCTTTGATGGAAAGAAAATGGAGAACACTTCAATTTTCCCACTTCTATTAGTGAATAATTCTAATTTGTCTGGCCTACCAGAAATTTAAGAATGAGATCTGATGATTATATGTGTGTGTCCATACAAACATATAAATATGAAAAAGAAAAATACATACATATGCAGAGACATGCATAAAAAGTTAGTTTATATTTACTTAAGTACAATATACTAAAATACAAAAATGCTGACTTTTTATATCCAAACAGAGTGATGTTGCAAAATTTGATTCATGGGCAACTATGGTGAGCTTCTTTCAGATGCTCTTCAATTTAAAAAAAAGTCTTCTAAATGCATGAACTTATCTACCTTTGTGTGTGACAAAGAGGGCTCTTCTTTGTTAAACATTTACAGTGTTAAGCTACTAATGCGAGAATTAAGCAAAGAAAAAAACCCAACATTCCGATTACTAAACTTGCTAATTTACTTAATGGTTTTACTAGGTTAATTTGATTTCGTTAATCTCTCTAGAATTAATTTTTCTATCCACGTACCCTTGAGAATTTTCCTTGCAAAGGAAGAAAAAAAGCCTAAGAGCTTTAGTACTCTGAAATTTTTGTTTCACATTAAAACAAATTTCAGAGTCTCTAGAGGGAACATTACCTCCAGCTACTTACTCCATATGCACTTGCAAAGAAAAATATGGCAGTATTTAAAATGCAACATTCTAGTGAATATCTGAGATTTACATATGAATACTCAGATATTTTCTCTCCTAAGCACCATAAAATCTCATCAGTCATTTCTAAAACGTTCTGAGTGCTGCTGTTTGCTGCTCTTTCAAAACTGTGAACACTGTCTTTAAGGACCCTCCATCACTGCCTGTTCAGCTGAAGTATTTTCTGGGAGGGCTGAAAGGAAGTAGTTTAGAGCAATAAAGAACTTGAAACAAATCATTCTTGTTTCTGCTTAATTTAAGCGATTTAAATGGAAGGTATTTTTGTTTGTTCAGGTCCCACAAAAAGACTCCTCTTGACTGGGTGCAGGCTGGACACAAGTCTGAAGGACTGAGCCTTCAGCTGAAAGCCTGTCTCCCTGCTGTGTCAACCCCGCTCCCACCGCCTGGGCAGCTTCCCTAAGGAGCGACAGACAGAAACAGACCCGTGGTCCTTGAGCCGCAGAACAGTTTGTGTATAGAGCGTCAGATAATTGGCAGATCCAAACCTGACTGTGGTAGGAGAATTGCAGGAGACCTCCACGTCCGTCTTCCCCGCAGCCGCGCTAATGGCAGGGCTACAAAACCGGAGGGCACGTTTCCTGGAAGCTGAATGAAAGGTGCAAAAATCCCCACTTCTCTGCACCTTGACATGACCTTACTGCGTCCAAAAACTGGCATATTGTTCAGTATTGAAAGATCAATGCTTCCAGTAGAAGAAAAAAAAAAAAAAAATCATGTACTTGTTATTCTATTTTTATAATTTAGCTTTAATTGTTGCCTATTTCAGCCTGTGAAAAGATAAACTTGAAGCTGTTTTCATAGTGTTTGTGTAAAGCTTTTGTTGTTAAAGGTTACTGGCTCATTTTTTGGGGGGTTTTGGTGTTGAATTTTTGATTTTTTCCCCAGAGGAAACTTTTCTTTAGAGTCAGGTTTTTAAAGTTTTCATCTTAAATATTTATTTGGGTTTTAGGTCTATATTTCACCTTTCTAGTGACTTTTGACATGTGCAAAGAAATTTTTATTTCAAAACTAATTCTAACATTTAGCATATTCTGTTTCTTAGAAAATGAAAAGCATCATATACCTGTCAGAATTTTTAAATTGCATTTTCAAAATGTGAATCATGTAAAAACCCACCTTGTTTAACTAGGCAATTCAGAATAGAGAGATTCTGAGCTACCAGAACCTTCTTCCAAAAACAAAAATAACACTATTGATTTTCTTTCCTTGAACATTTTTATCTTGTGGTCTCTTCTCAGTAACACTTATTTTATTTCTTCAGAGCTGGAAAATTCACAAAAGAAGTACTAACACCTTAAGATAAAGACGTCTTTATTAGTGTGCACACTCAGAGGCTTTTCAGTTCTGGTAAGTAACTAAACTATCAAATTTTTTACTTTGTACTTTAAAGAGTTTCATTTGAAACTAAAACTGTGGCAGGAAGAATCACAAAATTAAATCTCATTTCCACTTTTCATATTTTTTCCTTCTAGGGAAGTCTTGGTTTATTGCAGAGCCAGATTTATACCTATGCCCATCACAACAGAGCTAGCACATGATTGATGTCAAATGCTAAAATATATGCCCTATGACAGTTTATTATCATTTATTTATTAAGTCTGATGTCTTCAAATCTAGCACCAATTGAATGAAAACCTGATCTTCCCATAAATCTTAGGAATGTGCCCTTGTGACACATAGTTAGTATGTAGTATTTATGGTATTAATATTTATCTAGAGCACACACAACATCCTTGGGCCCTGGTTGTTTCATTAATTCTCAACATATTCCATGATAGATCTCTTTACTCCCAAAAACAGGTTTTGTTTGGGTTTGAGGTTTGTTGTTTTGATGGGTTTTTTCCCTTTTTTTCCCAGAAAAGAGTCGACGGAATAATAAGATGCCCTAATAATCCCAGCACAGATAGTTCAAGGTACCTTATACGGCACCATACCTCACAATAGACTTCTACACACAATAGAGCTCCGTGTTTGACAGCCTCATAGTCAGTGAGGGAGGTGTATGAAAAACAACATATGTTCATACTCAGGAGGGAATGCTGCATAAGCAATGGTTTCTCTTCCAAAAGTCTTCCCCACATGGGGAACTTTAGTCACATAACTGCTCTTGTACAGACCACCAGCAGCACAGGTATAGCCTACAGCTGGGAAAATGGATTCAGGCACAGCTCTATCGAGCACAGCAACAGTCATTTTATTCCTAATGTGGACTGCAGAAATCTTGTTTAAAAACATGTTAGATGATCATTATGGAGCTGATGTAAAAGAATGAGGTCACAAACGTCTTAACCAACATGTTCTTCAAATATTGTCTGCTTCCCCATAGGGCTTAAGAGTTTTTGTCTTTTCCTTCATGAAGGGAACTGATTCAGAAATTGATTCCTTCGTCTTCAACCTAGCCTAATGTAGGATAGGAAAATTCTGTGTTTGCGTGGGACAAGTTCTGTTTTAAGCTAGATTTTCAGACATAACGTATACAGTTGCAGACAATTAACTTTGCCAACAGTTTCTGGCTCTACACTCCCCATCCCCAGCCACATGAACATGTAGCAGTATTCCCAGCCTTAGTGATCTAACAACTGATTTACAATGCTCTGGACTTAAAAAAAAAACAGCACCCCATAAGGCATCCCGTAAAACCCCAGCTGTCCATCCATGTCTTACCTTGTTATAAGATAGCAATCACTGATATGTACTTAATATAACAGCAGAAAGTTGCTTTAATCCTTTTTTCACCCTTTTTTTCCCATTGTTTCTAGTAAGGTTTAAGTTCTTAAAGGGTTATATTTTATGTATATTTTTTCTTATCCTTGTGCAAATAAGGCAAAATGTGAAAGGAACTAGAACACTTAATTCTCTACCTAGGGTTCATTAGAAGTAAATGTGGGAAGAGCAGTTCAATGAAGTCCAGTTTCTGATATTTTCTCTCATCGCAAACAGAGAATCAGAACTACCAGAGAGAAAAAATGCTATTTAACTCAATCAGAATTAAATTCATTTCCACACTATACTTAATACATTATTCCATCATGGAAGTGATCATTAGTTTTTATTAGACAACAGAAGGGGATGAGACAGAAGTGCACAAGATTAGGGAAGTGTTAGTCAAAAGACAGCAAATAATGTAGTTTGACTTTTCTCATGAAACCTGTTCATTACAACTGGTATTCCTTAACATTTCTGTTACTAAGGCCAGTTTTCTTATTCTTTCAAAGGACACCTATTTTTTATTCATTACCTTACTTTTAGTTATAGTGAAATGAGGGGCATTTTTCAATGTCTATTGTTCTTAATTTTTTTCTCTCTATACTTCTCTTTGGACTGCAAGAAAAGGCAAATTTCACTATAACAGTCATAATCAAAGGCTTATGTCCTCAGCTGGAAACCTATTCTCCTTTTTGCTCAGAGAAGCATTTGTCCCATTTTGTCTGTGCAGCTTATCCTTCTGCTGCACAAGGTTAGACAAATAGCAGGCTCAGATCTGGGTTTGGACCACAGGTACATCTCTGTGTGTCTTGCCAACGACCCAGACTTCTGCTTGCTCCTGCACTCTCCAGCAGAGAATGTTACCATAATGTTTGGCCACAAAGGTATCCCAACGCTCCTCGTTTGCTCAGTGAGCCTGGAACAGACACACTAATAAATTAATCTTGGTAAAATTACAGGCTTTAGAAGACACCAAACAGCCCTGCTCAGAGTGTTGTCTGCTGAGACAGCATCAGGGACACAGTCTGATGCTGGTTAGGAAGGCAGTGCTGGCAGCTGCACACAAGATCATGGTGCTGCTGATGCGTGTAGAGAGTGCCCATCTCCTGGACAGACATGGGAACAGCTGCCTAGCAGCCACAAAATCCTGAATGGGGACCAAGTCCTTCTGCCTGATTTAGGCTCTTCTCTCAATGTTGCAAAAATATGGATTTGTAAGAGAGCACACATTGGAGTTCTCATTAGAAAAGCTATTGAGATAACATCTCTTACCTGACACATAAGGAACCACAGAAATTTAAACAAAAAAATTAGTCTCACCACAGGACAAAATCTGGGTCACTTTCTTCTGTGAAAAGGGGTCATAAACTAACAGGATTTTGGTTTCTTGGTGTCCTTTATGAACACTTAAAACAACCTGTGAAAGTTATTTGAGAAGCCACCCTTAGGAGTGAGGTCTCCTATCAAATTTTTATTGTGCAGTTGACAGCTGCCAAGTGTTGCAGACATCACATTTCAAACCCTCGTCCTTTGAAATGTCCATCTATCCTGTACCAGGATATACTAACTCTCTGTGTTTCTCTTTATGTATCTGCATGCCTGATTTCAGGATGTACTTGCACATTGTTGCAGTGAAGGTCAAGCAGGATACTGATTTTATGATAGGTCTAAAGCCATAGCCCAGCCTCACAAAATTTCCCTGTTCAAAACTCCGTGTCCTTCAGCAGAACTTTTGCAAAACAGACAGTTGTAGGTTTAGACCCCAGTAAATGGTACTGTCTTTATTATTTATACTATATCTGCACTGTTGGACACTGCGATAGCCAGAATGAACAGATGCTCAGGAAATTATTCAGTGGCAGATGACTGACCTTGTCATCTCATAGAAGGTTTTGAAACACTGCTTATATTTCTTTTTTATATAATTACAGAAAACTATTTCATGTTTGCTCATGCTTGCTGAGAATAAGGAGGGCAATAAATCTGGATTACAGAGGAACATGAGTACAGCTTACAGCAACACTGTGGTTTAAATGAAATGTCTTATCATTTGACTAGAAATTACATTATTGTAACACTTTGGAGGCTTGAGTGAGCAATTAGAGAAGTAATATATCTGCAGCACTACAGAAACACAAGTACTTACAGAAAACTAAAACAAAAAAATAGAACAATTTTCCTGAAAATCTTGTCCTGGAAGTATTGCATGTATTTTCAATCACCTCATAAAATCTGCTGTTTCTTATGGTTGAACTGAGTTCCAAGGATCACCTTATATGATATATCAAGTTGGACTAGCTGAGAGAATTATCTCAGCTTTAAGCAAGGACAAGAAATTACAGTGGACAGAAATCGCAAAAATCTCTTCAGAGAAATGGCAATAGCCTATGTTACTGGTATGCAGTTTTTTGACACCCATCTTTGTCTTTGTGGACATATGACAATGGGTTACTTCTCAATCACAGAATTCACTATTTTTATACCAATTATCTTCGACTGTTAGTCTTTAAGTCATTCATCATTTTTCTGTTCTTCTGTCAAGCTTTGGTGATTCCATCAAGGAATATATAAAGAGTTTTGGGAATTAGATCGTTAATTACATGAGAATAATTTAAAAATTGAAACTAATAACAGTAATATTTCATATATAAAGAGCTAAAAATTATTCACATAAACTGTTTGGATCTCTTCCTAAAAAACTGGCAACACAGCTGGCCACTTTTTCATAGTTATTATTTCTGTTTGAAAATTAGCACATTCTGAGATCGTGATGAGTGACTACGAAATGTGAAGGTTGCCAGCTGTAGTGAGACCAAAGATCTCTTTCCCTGCCTGTAAATTGCCACCATAAATGTACTGTCGCAAACCATAATGCTATAAGACATGTGTTGGCATTTCTCTGGTCAAGAAATTATGTAACCTCATATTGGTTTTCAACACCTGCACTATTTACAAGCATTTGAGTCCTTGCCGGCTCAGTCCCTGAGGACAGCAATGCAGTCTTATGATCTGTTAACCATGAGGATTCATTTCTGTTGTCATGTTTTGCTATAATTAAAACTGCCTGTTCAGTCATTTATAGTAAGCCTGAAAATCCGACTCAAAACAGAGGAGCTGGGAACACAGACTTTCCAAGCCATGCATGGGCTACTCAGGGTATATAAATAAAACAGTCCCTTCATTTTTTCCACTTTCATAGTTTTGTTTTCTTCTGTCTCTGTGTCCCATTCTCTTCTATCCCCACTGTTCAGATAACTTCCAGCATGTATGGCTTTCTAACCTTGTTTCTAAACCCTAGAAACTCCTCTTCTAAAGAAAGAAAAGGAGGATGAGTATCTCCTGCCTGTGGTAGGAAGTGATACAGGATTTGGACTGGTCCAGGAAATCCATAAGAGATAGTTTCCCATTTTTAAAACATTCAGACCAAATTCATTCCCATGTTCACATAGTGCATTGAATGTGGATTGAACAATGAATTTCAACTATAAAAAAATATATTGTTGGATCCACCTACTTCTAGAGTTTTAGGGCTGGGTCTTTAAGAAGCCCTTGTTTGCTCAGGAGAGGTCTGGTGGAGATTTATTTACAAGGAAAACCAAAAAAAAAAGTAGAAAAGATTAATTGCAGATTTATGGACATCAGACAAATAAAAAAACTGTCACAAAACAAATGCAAAATGTGCAGATTTTGTCTGGAATTCATTCAGGTGCCATAAGGAATATTTAACAGGTTAAGTGAATGTCTTTCACTGGGTTATTTGAAATAAGATCATTAAGACTACCTAAAGATAAAGGAGAACAAAAAAAAGGAGAGTAAGAACATAAGAACACACTAAGAAAAAACTACAGAAGACGCCAGTAACTTCTCATGGTATGTCTGTAGAAGATATAGAGTGATAATAACATATTGGTTCTTCCATGCCCTGACTTTCATTGGTAGAACAGAATAAGGTTGCTCTTAAAATACATGCCCATTCTCTAAAATATGCATTGAGAGAAGTGAAGACAGTCAGATATTATGGTGAAAGGGTTTGTGGTTTTGTTCTCTCTAAAACAGATTATCAACATCTAATTATGACAATGCAGAAAATAGTAGACTGAATGCGGTTAAAAGATAAAAGAAGAAATAGAGATAAATGTTGTTACTCACTGGTGACAGAGCCACATTAGCCTTTTTGACAGGGCTGCTGAGATTCTATGGCAAAAGCAGAATGTTAAAGATTTCTGATGTTTCTTGATTTGTCCTTCATTAGAAACATTACAACAACATATTTTATCCCAATATTTGTTCATGCCCAAGAGTGGCTAAGAGAAAGAACATTTACATGAAAAAGGAGATATAACTCAGTAAAAGTTTCTGTCTCAATCTCCAGTATAAGTACAGGATAAGGCAGGTTGACTGAAGCTATTTAATAAATGGATTCCCGGATCAGCTACAGAGGTGCTCTGAACAAATCACTTTACTCCTCAAAACCTCATTCTTCCCATCTATACAATGACAACATTAATACTCACATTGCAAATAAAATTCTGCTAGGGTCTGTAAGTAAAAAGCTCTGTATGTAAGCAGAGCATTCCTCATGCTTTCACTACTGAGATGTCACCCTTGTTATCTCCAGATTTCTGAAAAAGAAGTCAGATCTCTTCTTGTACTACCTCAGCAGTGTTAGGTTATCTCTTTTTTTAGCTTTATTGCTTGAGTTATGAAAGTAAAGGGCAAGTTTTGACTTGATGTACAGTACTGTGCTTTCCAGGTCATCTGGTTCCGTGCGCTCAACATTCTTTCAACACTGACAATTTCATAGGATGGTCATGGGGAATCTGTTCACATTCAGCTTGCAAATTATTAAGCAATCTAGTAATCACAGTCCTAGCAATGGAATAAAATGACAATGAGAGTTATGTCAATGCCTGGTTTTCCCAGTTAAAACTGAAAATTACTGTTTTTCAATAAAATAAATACATATGCCATAAATACAAGCTCACAAACAAGCACAGGTCCAGTACTTTTCCAATAGAAGCAAAAGGTGATTTTACTTTATTTTTCTCCCCTGCTTGAGAATTCCTTATTTATAGGCTTCAGAAACTGACATCCAAGACCTTACAGGAAATATTTCAAGACATAACTTGACTGAAAGAAACACAAGAGTTGAGAAATTGCATGGTGCTCTGTATTTTACTACTGAAGAAGTTGAAAACTGAAAAGGGAAAAATATCTCTTTCACTGTAAACAAATTACGTATTTTCTACATAATGCTTAGAACAAACTTTCATTTGCATCTGCTTAGACATGAGAGATGTCTCTCTGTCATACACTTTTCACTGACAATGCAGTTATCTTTGATTTATGCTGTTTTCATAAAGATTAAAATTTGACCCTTTTCTTGTATTTGTTTATAAGACATGAAAAATGACATGTTTTTGTAAGTAATTAATAACCGAGAGATCAAACTAATAATAAAAAGCTTGTAAATTAAAATGTCAAGGAGACTAATGCAATATTTGATAAATGACTATGTTGTTTCTGAGGATTACATTTTAATGTCATGGTAATAGCTTGATTATAAAGGACAATTACTGCATTTAAAGTAGGCTGGGCAGAACATAACCAGACTCATATCTAATTTTAAGTTAACCTGGATGTAACATCTCCACAGAAATACATTTCTTACCCAACCAAAATGGAACTTAATTATTAGAATGTGGGATTTTATTTTCCTCTTTTCCACCGATATAACTACTAACATCATTTCCTTTGATTTTTTTAATGCATTTGTTTTCTTTTTTCTCACTGTGCTTCCCAATATACCTGTAACCTTTCCCTTCTAGAACAGCTTAAAAATTACTTGACCACCTCCATGGAAATTAGTTAGAAAAATTAACAGTCATTGCCACCTGATGAGCTCTTTTCTGCAAAACAGGAGTGCCTAAAGTCCACATCCCTGCCTGCAACTTTGCCTGCATATTCCAAAGATGTAGGAAAGAATTAAAAGCTAGATGAATAAAGAAAAGACCAGAAGTTAGAATGATCTGTTTTGTGAGAAACATATTTTCTAAAAAAACTCTTCTACACAATTATTTCTTCTCTTTGTGGCAATATTTTTTTCCCTACAACAAAAATTTAAGGAAACGGTTTCTTTTAAAAGCCATAGGGTACCCAAAACAAAACACTGGATTTAAGACCCAGGAGCAATTTCATGAGACTGGTAAAGTTGAATCAATTTTCACTCATCTGCTGGCAGACTGAAGGCATCTCATTGGACTGTCTGTTCGGGGTCCGGGATCCTGGAGTTCCCCAAGTCTAAGCTCAACACTGATTTTTATTTCTATAGTTACCAAAATATTCTTATTTCTCAAAAAAATCCTTACTTTTCCAAATCATCTGTCCTATACTCATGAAGACATAATTTCTTACTAGCAATTTGTGCCATGAAAGAGAATCAGTGGATGGTAACACTTAAATATCTTTAGACAACATTATCACTAGACAACATCTGTACTTTTGGGAAGCATGTCCCACTGTGTGATTTCTTCTTTATTATCAGCCTTTAGGCTATCACTCAATTTAAACTAAAGGTACTTTGGCAACACAATGCTCACCACCTTTTGTGGTCACTGTGCACAAACCCCAGTGTAGTAAATGCTCTTGCCCATAGCCTTTTCCCCACCCAGAAACATCCATCACCGCGATGGACATTTGTTGTTTCTAAATGTTTGTGAACAGTTTTATTTCTGCACCCTTCAGATGATGTTTTTCTCATTTAAAAAATACTTGTCACTTTTACCATTTCATTCAGATTCCTGGAGTTAAGTATTTTCTAAAATAAATCATAACTGGGACAAAAGACAAATATTTGAATAGAGAAACATGGCATGTAGTTCATCAGTGTAATCAGAGAGAGCAAATGAGAGCATTAGTGAAAGGTAGACTTATGTCCCCATTCATGTCTGAGATAGCACAGGATAAAACTAGTGTGTTTTGGCTGCAGTGAGCTGTGACGTTCCTCTTGCCAGCCTGGCACCTAAGTTTCTCAGGAGATCTCTCCCCAAACCTTCCACCAAAACATTCATGTGAGCAGGGACATACTTTTCAGACTCTTTAAACCTCTGAGGTGCAATGGATGCAAAGTTCAGGAAATTCCTTCAGCATTGCATCTAGCAGAGCAGACAAGGTAGCTGCTAACATGCGGGAGGTGATGAGTAGCTGAGGTGGGATGGTGGTGGCCACTGCCTCAGCCTGTGCAGCTGCACCCAGGCGCAAAGTGGTGAATGGAAGTGGTGCATGTTCATAACGGGGTGTCAGAAAAACATCTGACATTGATGGATAATGTTAAATAAAATCAGAAAGGAGCACTACAGTAAAAATGAAGCCTAAGAGCCCACCCAGTAAACACCAAACAAATGCTGAGAGAATTTTAGGCCAGAGTAGAACTAGTCTGTAATAGAGACATAAGCCTGTTAAAGACTCTGAAATGCACAGACTGAACTTCAGGGTCTCACCACCAACTGTTTTCCCTTAACGCTATTTTTTTATTATGCACTACTAGTTACAGTAGAAATTGACTTAGACTGCCTTTTGCACATTAAGCGACATTGTGGCTCTTCATTTTTGCAGCAGACTAAAATAGCAAGTAGAAAAAGTTACCAGAGATCATGGGTGACTTTTCTGTGTACTTAAACTAGTGTTTCTGGCACATTCTCCCGCAAATTATCCATGCTGTGTCTCCCTTTCTGGTGCATACAGAGAACATTTGAATAGACCCTACCATTAGCACCATTGTCTGCAGACACAGAAAGAAAGAACCTACTAAGAACCCTTAAATCCCCATGGGTTGTTTATCTGTCTAGTTGAAGATTATCCTGATTTTCAAGCTTAAGGAAGCTTGACCCTTCTGATTAAAGTCAGACAACTAAAGACAAAACAGCACAGCATAGGTGAAAGTGTGGAAGACCAAGATTCAGCAAGTGAACACTACAGAGAAGAAATTTCCTGAATATGTAGTTGGTGGCTGCATTTAATGAGTAGGAAAGATAGAAGAAAAATGCTGAGACAGTAAGAAAGTTTTCCGAGAGCATACAAAAACTGCAGTACCATCTACACTTCATTATCACCTCCCACATTGTTGTGTTTCATGCACCTTGCATCCATAACCCAGCCCTTGCATGAGGGAGCCTACATCATGCACTACAGGCCCTGGAAGCCAGCAGCAGCTCTATGCCAGTGAAAATCAGAAACCAGTCTTCATTTCCTCCTTCCCTTCATGCTTGAAAGTAATGTGCAATAGACAAAACACAAACAGTCTTGATAAGGAAATGTAAGTTGAACAAAAATCTGAGACTAGGCCACCTCCTCTTCTGGTAGTTAAGTGTATATGACCAAGCAGAATAGGAGGAAATAAATACATGTTTTGTCGCCTGTTAGACTATATGGAGGTCACTGTAGCTAAATGCCCACTGAAATCTTCAATGGACTAAAACAAATTAATTCTCTTCCTTTTAATGAAGGACAAGTTTTGGTTACCTAATGCAAACAAGCATTTTACTGACAGCATCAACATGGCAAGAGGAGTCTATCTGTGTAAAATTCACTATAAACCGTTTCGTGTAATTAGAAATAACTTAGAAATAAGTTAAGGCAGAGAAACTTACGATTATTCAAGTACTCCCTGAATCATCCCATCAATTATTGTTTTCCAATCATGGCAACAATTTGTCAAGAGTCATTCCTGTCATATTACAGTAGGAAGGGTAACTGGCACCCTCATGCCAGTCATGTGTTGCTCATCTGCATCAAATCAGCCACAGAGCTAATCTCCAGATGCTTCCCTAGCCTCAAGGTCTCCCCTCTCTGACAATGTTCCCACATTGCAAAACAATCCATGTGCTCTTGTCATGAGCTCAAACAGTACAAGGAAATTGGCTTGGCTTTAGGAATCTACTTTTAGATGCCAGTTTAGACAAAGGTATCTACACAACTTAGAACATGCAATATCTGAATACACATACTGCTAGGGCAGTATTTCGTGTCCAGCTGTCCTTCACCTTGATGTGCTTGACAGTAATACAGTATTCCATCAGTCCCTTAGTGACTGCAGCTATTAGTAGCACAGATTCTGCATCAACAACATAGCATGTAGGGCTGCTACACTCATATTTTTGAGCATTTTTTCACAAAATTCTGCAGAGACTGGTGAGACCCCATGCGTAGGTAAGACAGTCTTTTCTTCCATACTCTTGCCTGGTTTTAACTATGATATTCCATCATTTTTTATATGCCTTTATTGCTTTCACCCATGGAGTTGAATCCATGGTAGTTGTTACGTAGAAAAAAATTGAGGCTGCCCTATGACAGAGGTATGGTCTGGGAGCCAAGTGTGACCACAGAATAGGGTGAGAGAGAAGGCCGGATATGAGATTTTGAAGGACAGGCCTCAGGAGCCAGATTCCTGGGCCTAAGATAAAGCAGGGAGCTTGGGCAGAGATGTGGGTCCCAGGTGAGACAGGGAAGGTCTCCAGGGGCCTGTTGAGGTCCTCAGGCTCTGATAGTAATGCAGTAAGGAAACACTCTGAAATACAGAGTGGTGGCCTATAAACACCACAGTTCAAGGCCACATGCTGCAATTGCTCACATAAAGCAAAGAAAAGCTCCATATAAAAGGCTATTTCTGCACCAACTGGCAAAAAAATACAAGGTGGTGGAAGGGTAGCAAAGTGAATTACTGTAATACAACATCCAAAAAACAGTCATTTGTAACAAAGGCTGTGTCAGCACAAGACAACATTACCTGAAACCTATAGATCTAAATCATTACAAATGAGCAGAAGCAACCGTCGGAGCCCTACAGCGAGAGGTATGCTGTAGACTTGCCAAATTCTTCGGTGAAGCTGTCAAGTTAGGCTGTAAAACTTCAAACATATAGTGGTGTCTCTGTGCTTTATAACGTTGAAATAATTTACTCAAAATATTGATTTGTCAGACAACTCTATAGAGAAAATCTGTGCTACTTCTAAAGTCACATAACATAGTTTCAATTGACTCGGTACTACCAGAATGCTGGAGTAGACTATACTGTTGATCTCTATATATTATCAGACTGATACTACAGTGATCAGCCTTGCTTCCCATGTCTCAGTCACTTTATTTACACATTGTTGTAGCCTTGTCCTCTGTTTCTTATGCTTTCTTTCCACTAGGCACCGCTGACACCGCAGTGGAATTGTGTGTGAGTTCTCCGAGATGTTGAATTAAGGCATTTTCAGCACAATAATACAAGCAGCATTTCGAGATCTGTTTTATGTCTGGGCTGTAGTGAAATTCAGATTTTCCAAAACAAATTCCAAGTAACTTCCTTGCCATGAAAAAGTATATGCCTTAGGATACCTAGTAGTCAAAATGTGAGCAGTATATTCAATAGTCTCAGAAAGGGCAAAATGTACGTCTGAGACATACAGGAGATCAAACAAGCATGCTGTTGGCACTGCCTCTCAGGCCCGGAGTTCTGCATTACTTGTATGAAGAGGAGCAGCTCCAAGATGAGAAACTGTAAGAGTGTGACACCATCAGCAGCAGCTTGGGCATTTGTCTAGGATCCAGGACAGCTATCAGTCAGAGCAGTCTGTCCTGGAACAGTGATTTACCAACTTCACGTTACATTTCGTGGCTAACCTCCACTAACAGTAGCAATGCTGAGCTTTTACTGATTGGTTAGTGGAAAAATTAATTCAGCTGTTCATCTGAAGTAATTATGGATTCTATAAGGATACTTAATGATATGTTACAATCTCCCTCTCCCTTCCCTTCTCACCATGTACTAACCACATCCAGCAGACAATAAATAGCCTGTTACTCTTTATGTTAGGAGATAAGGTGGACTTCATTGCCTCTTTTTTACTATCTTCTTCTCATCTCTACAGAGGAACGAGCCCTTATGTCTTATGATCTCACCCAGGTTTATCTATTTGAACTTAGAAGTGGTTAAAATGAGCTAACATCTTTTAGTGAAAGCTCCCTAACGGTGAGAAGTTTAAAAAAGGAATTCATCTAGAGCTTAGAAACAATGTTGTTACTGTTTTGAGCAGCAGAATTTGGCACAAAATGAAATAGTGAGTTAAAGAAATTTTCTGGAGAGCACAAAGGTTGTCATAAGCATAGGGGACCGAATTTCAAAAACAAAAGAAAGAAATTACTGAAGGATTGAAATAGAGAAAAAGGCACAAAAGGCAGGCTGTGAACTTGGGATCTAATTAAAATTTCTGTTATAAGTTGAAGCTTATAAGTTGAAATAAATAAGAGGAGAACTAGGTGAGTTCATGAATCAATTAGAAAGTTGTAATGAGCACTGTAGTTCTCTGGAAAGTGGTTCTAGATTCCAATTGTTATATCCAAACAAAATAAGCAAGCATACAAGGGACTAATACTCCACTGGAATGTGACACAGTTCTCATTGCTTGTGTTCAATGAGACCACAGAGAAGAGTCATGAGACCTCCTATCAAGAGAATGAGTATGAGAAGAGTCCAAAGCCCTTAAATGTTATTATAGCAAAACAAAGAAGGAGAGAGGAGGTGACAGGTGACGTGTGCCCTACATACCTTGAAGACAAGAGAAAGGTAACTTGTCTCTTGAATACATTCAGATTGTAGATTAAATGTAAACTTACAGTACTTGGCACAGAAAATTCTGGAGCAACCTTACACTTAACGTTACACTGCAGTAAGAAACATAACTAACTTCAAGTTGGAACTTTCCAAACTACCAAAAGCTCATGTAGTCAGGCTGCCAATAAAAGCTGGGAGCAGAAGGTCTGTCACTGTTCTCCCTCTGTCAGAGTCAGTAGCACCTTACTTGCCTGTGTTTTTCTGTTCACCCAGGAGTACCAGTGGAGGGAGGAAGAATCTGTCCAAGAAGTGGAAGTGCTAAGTTCTGTAACAAATTACATATGCTATGTTTCAGCTTGCAGCTGGCCAGATTCCTGCACTATTGAGAGTATTAACAGCTTAGCTGGAATCCTGTCATGTAGTCTACCAGGTGCTTTTACAGACCAACACTTCAAAAGGAGTGAAAAAGAAATCTATTTATCTGTCAGTCACTCAGCAGCACAAATGTGAGACACGCTGTGTTATTCAACATGTTCTTTTCAGATCAATCCTTTTTCTTGGAGGGGACAGTGCTGAATTCTTGCAAGTCATATGGAAGTTATGCCACAGTGATCCACACTTGTCAAAGAGTAACAGTTTCTCCAGAGCCGAGTCATGACATCAGTGGCACCTGCCAAAATTTATAGCACAGATGAAACGTGGCATTCAGAGTTTGCGCCCTGTAACTGTCCGGTCATTCCTTGTGGTGTGGTGCAGACTTCACAAAATTAGACTGTGGGTTTGGGTTGTTTTCCCCCCTGCCATTAAGCTAATTCATAACAGCAGATGTCGTCACTCCCAAATAAAAATGAGTGACGGATGAATAGATTTCATCAGTTATTCCTGGCAGTTGGAGTTCTCTTGAAAAGGGGAACACAGGGGTAAAACTGACATGATGCAGTAATCACTCAAGAAAACCATACTTTGACAGAAGAGGAAGCTACTATACAATCAAAGTAAGCATTTATATTCTTGTATTTTGGCCAAAATAAGATTTTCTCTTCCTGTCTTGATTATTAAACCTGCCTAGACATACATGGGTGTACATTTATTTAATGTTTTGTTAAATCATGCAAATTTGAACCTCTTGTTCAATGTTCAATCATGCAATGTTTTCTTCTTGTTCCATCTATGACCTGAAATTATGTATATTTCAGTATACCCTTGTGGAAATTAGTCTGATCCTGTGTGATTTATACAACATAAGAGGTATCCTGCCACTGTTTCATTTTACTCTAATTGTAAATTCAGTTATTAAGCTATTATTTGTTACTATCTTTTTTGGTATTACCAGAACTTCTGTATTACACACACTTCAACTGAAAGGAAAACCACCATAAAAGGAACATGTAAGGGGAGACTCATCAAAATTACGCATTCTATGTGTGTAATTTAAAACTTTTTAGAATTTTGAGGCTTTTTTTTTTCTTTAAAGAGCACCATAAACAGGCTTTGAACTGCCCGTTCTGCAATAACCGTAATAGATATATAATGCTGGAACATATTCCATGCTTAGACAAACAAACCCTGGTGAAGGGCAAAAGGAATAGGATATTAGTGTCCTGACAAAGATAAAACAGCTCATGGTCATGATATGACCCAAGGGACTGAGTCTAGTTAAAGTCAAAGATAATCTTTCCATTGTTTACAATGGTCACCAAAAAAACCTCTGAAGTGACTATGGAAATTCTTCCAGGAATAAGCTTGTGTTCCATATTAAAATTGGCTGAATCATCAAATTCATTGAAAGAGTTAAAATTAGACTTATCTCCAACTTTTAGAAAGAAAATATTTTTAAGATAGATATATATATAGCTATAGATATATATGTATATATAAAATATCATTCTTGTTAAAGACTTTGTCTTTCAGAAAAAATTTTGAAAATAAACTGGAAATGTTCAAATATTGTTTTACATTACTGGTTAAAATATTTCCCAGTAAGGAAAAAAACATAACGTGGTTTTCTTTTTGTTAGCCAAGCCAATTATTCTTTAAATTGTGCATCATTTGGACTAAAAATCACATTGATATTTTTCTCCAAACATGTTCACCTAACAGTTTTACTGAATGCATTTAAATACTTCTCTAAAAAGTAAAAGCACAAATATTTTGCATACAAGTCTGTCTCTATAGAACACTGAATTTTTAAGACTATCTCTAGCTTAAGACACATATTAAATAGAAAGATTGAAAAAGGGTAAAAAATATCTCCTGACACTTTAGAAACTATTTTCTTCTCCTGCTTGTTTATTTCATATAAAGGTAACTCAAAATAGCAATTTTTGATGAAAACACCAAGAGCCATTTCTGACTCTTAAAATTTCTCCAGAAAGAGTCTGAAGTAGAAATTACAAAGTGTGCAGAAGACAAATTACTTGCATTGGATATTTTTTAAAACTCCTTTTTGTACCTCAGCAGAGGTAGTCTGAGATTAAAATAATTCAAAATATGCAGACCAGGCAGGGGCTAAGACCAGAACATTTGGAAACCTACTAATTTAACACCTTTCCAAAGCACATTCAGACGCAGATCAGATTAAATGAGAGAAGGTTGTACCACCGGCTTTTTCTATACTGGTTTTGTGCCAGTGAATAAAAGTTGTGCATATAACTTACAGCTGGAAGCAAAATTTACTCTCCCTTGTATGGGATAGATCTGTAGGGGGAAAACTGCTCATCATTCACCCTTCAAAGCTCTTTTAAACTGGCTCTGGGACATGAGCTCACAAGGAGAAGCAGAGGGGCAAGCATTGATCTCTTCACTCTTGTAACTAGTGAGACAACTCAAGGGAATGGCCTGAAGCTGAAGCCTCAGGGGAGGTTTAGGTTGGATATCAGGAAAACGTTCTTCACCCAGAGGGTGGTGGGGCACAGGAACAGGCTCCCCAGGGAAGAGGTCACAGCACCAGCCTGGCAGAGTTCAGTAAGCATTTGGGCAATGCTCTCAGGCACATGGTGGGGATGGTGCTGCGCAGGGCCAGGAGCTGGACTCAATGATCTTTGCGGGTCCCTTCCAATTCAGCATATCCTGTGACTCTATGATTTTATGAGTTTAAAACAATGTATTATATGTAGGTGCTATCTGTGTTTCAAGAGTGATTTGCTGTCTTACAGATTGCTGCATGACCCTCTGATTTAGGGTTTGATTATAAATGTAGGAGATTTTTCTTTTACAGTGCCATTAATTTTGTTTTTACAATTACTTCTTCTTGTGGACATTCTCCATAAATTAATAATATGTTAGCATATAATTTAATTTCCATAAATGATGAATGCTGTAAAAACTCTTTTGTACACACTTACACATTTTTGACAGTTGAGTTTTAGAGCTACCAAATGCATAAGCCACTTTAACCAAATATAATTTCATCCTTATTTAAATGTTGTTGTATCAGCTTGGCTCTCTAAAAAAGCAGTGAACCATACTTCATATGGACAGGAAGGACTGCAAAACCAACATAATAATAGTTCCTCCTTAACTATCTTAATTGAAGATTTAATAAGGGAGTCCATCTTGCACCAGTGTTATGCACATTTTGGTAACCCTTCACTGAAAATATATTGCAGAAAGTTTTATAACAAAAATTTTCAGTTCACAAATAAGACAATATTTCAGGTCTTCTGAATGAATAATTTTAAATGAATAGAAATACTTGCTCTTGTTTATTTTACATTCGTATCAGTGAATAAACATGTTAAAACAAGCTGCTATTAGGAGTCAGAAAGACACCTCCACAACTTTCCTTTAATATCTCTGGAATGATGAACATATTTTCCTTGCACACTTTCCACCCAGACAAAAATGGTCAAGTGACTGTAAGAAAGCGTGGTTTTTATTTACAGGGAAAATCTAATTGCTCTACTTGTTATGAGCCCTGAGTTATCTGAGTGAAAGAATCAAGAACAAGTTTGATGGCATTAAGTCCAAATGTCAGTGTAAATTCAATTTATGTTATTGGGACATCTAAAAAGAAAGAAAAAAAATTACAAACCCTTGGTATCTGGAGCAGTAATAAAGATTTTTGTTTTGATACAGAGAGTTACTCAGAAATCCAAACCAAGCTCCTAAGCAGAATCTTTCAGTTAGAAACAAAAAAGGAGGTATTATACAGCACACATGAACCCTAGTCTCTACACCTAGATGTTGTAATGCCAGGCTCAAAGATAGGATGCTTTCACACATCATACCTTGAAAGGTGCGGGCCAGCAATGCAGACAGCACAGTCTTCAAAAGTTTTACACCAAGAATCTGTCTTAGCAAGGACACAGCAATATCATGTGAAATATTAACTGTCACTGACATTCCTAGGAACTAATACCAAATGTTCTTGACTTACAAAAAGACCCACAGACTTAGCTGACTAAAAGTTGCAGGTTCCCCTCCATCTTTTGGGCACCTCTCTGATCACAGGTTGTTCTTTTGAGTGGAGCAGCCGAAACCTAAAGCAGCCAAAACCCTCATGCACCTCCTCAAAATCTAACCTGTTTAAACCTCAGATAAAGACTGGAGACCCTCTTGTACCATTCGGAGAACTTCAACTAGAAGTTTAATAATCATAAAAATTTCATTTCTAATTAAAGGTTAATGTGTTATGGCAGATTCTTATATGAGGCAAAGTATAATAGGGTTTGGAGGGCACACTGCCTCAGTTTGTCAGCAACTTGCACTTGGCTTCTGAGGCAATGGGATAATTATCTGTAGAGTGTCAAGTGGGCAGCTGCTAGTGATAGAAGAGCCTCTAAATGGTGCAAAGACCCGTGTGACCTGCTGATCCAGGAATGATGAAATAATCAGATTCCATCACTCGCTGTAACAAGCTATTACCAGAGCATTTATTTTAACACTGCTCAAGGCCTATAGAATTAGGACACAGATAGGGCATGTTCCAGTGCATCCGTGACATGCATATCTTTTTGCCAGACGCAGCCTTAAATAATACTATTATTTTGGGGCCTCAGAGTGAGCCAAAGATTATTAAGATTACCCATATTCCTATTTAGACCACCTTCATTGCCAAACCAAACATGTTTAGCACAAGGTGTTAGTAGAACTGCTGTACCCATGCCAATGCAACAATTCTTCTTGTATCATGCTGTGCTACATCTACAGCATCCCCAGTCCACAGCAAGGAAAACACTAGAAAAATGCTGTTTGCCTCAGAGAGAAATACCTGGCTCTTTCGGTGGCACTGCAGCTCTTGCTGACCTTGCTGTGAAGAGGACCAGCATTCTAACTACTCATACCCCATCACACAGGAGGTTATATATTACATGGCCTAACCAGTTCATACTCATCACTCCAGTTGGGCTGTGCCTGTCTTTAAGCAACTGGACTTCCCAGTGGAGAAATAATGCATCTCAAAGAGATTTTTCTTTTTGTTAAGCAGTTTTTCCAGTCCAGCCAGACTTTGCACCAAGTGTGGCAATATTATTTGATATTATTGATCTTCTTAAAAAATAGATCCATGAAAATGAAGACAAATCTAAAATATTCAATCTATAAAGATGCCCAGAAGTTACTTACGTGTCCTTTTAAGGTGCCAGGAGTTTCAAATACTGTATTTGATAGTAGGACCTTAGAGAAATCTGCCTTAATTGTGTTACATCTGACTGTCCTTTTCTTTTACTCTGATCTTTCACTTTATGGCATTGTATGAAGTAAAGGTTTCCTCAGACTGGCCTACATTAGCATAGTCTTTGTTGTATTTATCAAGGATAGCTCCTAAAGTATGAAATCATCTAGGAAGAATATTCGTAAGTATGTATCAAGGTCTATGAGGCCTTAATTCATCAGCATTACTGAGTGGAGCATTGGCAGAAGTATCTAATACAGATAAACATAAGGAAGCAAACCTCAAATTAAGTGCTGATCTAGTAATAGAAAACTCTGGAGTTTAGGTTTTTAGAATTTTTCTTTCTTGTATCCTCCCACTTCTTGTTGGGCCTTAGTGGAGGAGACTGATTCAGGAAATAAACAACAGAACTTAACTTTTCAAAGTATCATTATGATCTGATAACCAACACAATATGGTAATATTAACAAGGACATGACACATGATGAGCATTTTAATGTTTGAATAACATGCATTTAGCAAGGACATATTTGCCTATTTTCTGTCTTTTTTCTCACTTATTGGAACTGATCCTGTACTTTAATGAGATCTACTTTTAACCATATTTAAGACTGAATTTTGATAAAATAAAGAACAAGACCATAACAAGCTCCCCAGCGCTTTGCACTCTGTGCGCTTCAACTTCAGATTCATAATTACCTTGATATTTTGTGCATGACATCATTCGGAGTAGCAAAAGGAATCATTTAGAAGCAATCAATTTCCCTGAGATAAACCATCTATGATCTGTTTTAAGAATATGGGAGATAGAAAACAGGAAAGTCCTTCACATCTAATCTGAACTTCAGTGACAATGGCACTATATTTGAAAGCATTTTCACAAGTTCTTCTAAAATTACTTCAAATCTCACACACACTGAGGCATCCACAATATTTCAGTTAACTGTGCCACTCGCAGTCATTACTCAGTAAGAAAACATAGTTATGATATTCAACTGTCACCCAAGGCCTGTTTCAATGCCTTATATTTTGGTTCAAGGCAGACTAAGCATTAGTAACCTACTCTTTTCAGGTGACATACTTTATTTTAATAGCACTTCATGAGAATGACATTTCAAGAGGCTAAGTAATAAAGTACCTGCCTCAGGTTAGGCTTTTGACTGTTCTGACCTCTGAATTGCTTTTCAGAAAATGAGCAAGCATACGAACTTTAGACACCACAGGATGGGTGGTCATGATGCGGAAGAGCTGAAGAACTTCTGGGAAAAGGTCATCCAAGAGCAAACTAAACAACAAGAAGCTGAAGAGTCTAGGTTAAGCAAAAGTGCCCTGAACAAGTAAGTGGTATTTTTTCTTTTCCACAAGAGAGCAAGGCATGTCATCACGTGTTTTAAAATAAGGTAACCTGTTATTGTACTGCTTTATTCATAGCACAGATTGTGTTCTGGATCTTTGGCACTTTTCCTCTCACAGCTGCTTGTCTCATATTACCATGGCTCTTCTGCATGGAAACTCAGACACCCCTCACCCTTAAACCTCATGAGCATTCTTCAAAGGCCTTGGAGCATAGCCATGAAAAAATAAAGCACTTTGGAATTATGGCTTGTGACAGCCAGAAAATAGCAGGAATTTTACCTGGAACTGGTACAGCCACACAAATAAATAAAATAGCATTACTTTAAAGGGACAACCACCCACTTAATCTGTAGAATAGAAAATCCGCGGCACCTTTATCATGTTTAACAGCCCTTCATATCATATAAGCCCAAAGGTAAAAATGACACCATGAGATTTTCCCATTCAAAGGAAAAAGTTGTGGGGGTTTTTTGTTGGTTTTGTGTGTGGGTGCTTTTTTTACAAAGCGGTACAAAACAACAGGGATTGCCTAGAGAAACCTGTATTGCTGTATTGTGGTATAGATACCCTGCACAAATGTGGTGGATTTCTTCAAATATTTGTTCAGCTTGTTACAACTCAGAAGTTTGAACCAGAGTCTCCTGCACACTAAGTGAATCCCCTGACTACTGATGGCCAGAAACAGAGGACAAGAAATACCATGTCTTGTGTGGTTTCCTTTTGTGCTTTCCTCCTGAAATTAATAAAGGCTATCGTGCACAAACTTTTCTCAAAACTGTGACATTCACATAAGCTAATTTGACTTCAGCAAATTGGAAGGTGCTGCTACAGGGCTGTTTCTCGGAAAAAAAATTCTAGATACCTTGACCCCAGTGCCCAAGAAAGAAGTACTGTCATCATTTAGAGACTTGGAAATCAAGATCTGGGCAGGCCTTGTGTCTTGAAAAAGTCAGGTGCAGACAATCCTGCTTCCAGTATCCTACTCCAGCTAGTCAGTAGTGTTTCCAAATCCCAATCACAAAATTACTGGAGAAAAAGCATGTATGACAAAATCCAGGAAAGAGTTCAGCTTCACTGGAAATATTTATCACTCTAGATCACAGAAGACTATCGTGAGAAGACAGTGAAAACAAAATGCAGTTTGTGGTTTAGATAACATTTTTGACTTCACAAAGCTGAAAAATGTTAAAAGTTTTTGTAAGGTCTTCTCTGAAGAGAAAAAAAGAAACACAGTGAAAGAACCTTGAAAATGTATTAACTTACGTATTCAATATGTCTTAACTGACCCATCACAACCGTGAAATAGACCCAAGCAAGTTCCTTCAAAGTGTCTTGCCCAGTCAAAGCTCACAAAAGATAGTTCACAAAGTGTTCTCTAATTTGGAATAAAAAGATTCTTTCAGGAGTCAAAAGGCACTTTCATAACAAAACATACATATCCACTACCTCACATAAGAGGTGCTCAGGAGGATGACGTGGTTTTACATAAAGGCAAGTGCTCCCTTTGAGACACGTAGGACACTGATGAGAAACACCAGTGTTCTCAAAGGCAGATTTTTCTTAACGCACCGTACCTATTTTTTGAGGCTTAACTATATGCATGAAAGAATATTGAAGACGAGGTTGTTTAAAACACAATGTAAAACCAAACTCAGAATCTAAGATAACACAAGCACCCATGTGAAACAGCTACTGATGGGTTACTCTCAGATGAAATCATTGGCTGCTGTTCTTTTCACCATACCAAAGGTAATTAAAAAACCCATATATTCTGTGATGCATTTGACATTACCATATAATAGCTAATCTTATAATATTGCTGGGTCAGATGTTTCATAACATTCCCTTCAGAAAACAACCCAGCCAACAATATTTTGCAGTTGTCCCTAGAGATATTCTCTTCTGGTTTTGCTGTACTACTGTCTTGCAGCTATGTGTATCCTCTTGTACGTGACATCAATTCCTTTCATTAAACACATACAAGGTCTGCAGAGTTGGTTTTGGTTTGTTTTTTTTTTACCCAAAAGGACATATTTTAAGTTCAGCCTGCTCTTCCCCACAGCATTTCACAGTAGAACTTGAGGGGTTGGGGAAAAATTGTATTTTTTAATTTACACATTGAATGACCTTACTGCATAGGCAGTACTTCTGTGTGGCTTTGAGAATACCCCAGAGGGAAAAACAGAGTTCTTCACAGTGACAGTATTTCAGCAGTTGTTTGACTCATTCGGAATCCAGCAATGTCAACCACTGATAGCATCAGCACTATCCCTTTCTCCCCTGCATTCCCAATCTAGCAAGCTAGAGGGATGTGTAATTGGTAAATAAATACAGGACAAGTGCTCTGGTGATGAAAGAGAGGAAAGCTTCGACCCTGCTGAAAAGCCTTGGATACACTTGAAGGATTTGGCTCAATAATTGCTAAGCACTTGCACTCTCTTTGCAGACTTCGTCAGGAATGGACTCTGCGGCTGGAAGGTCGAGTAAGGCAGGTCCAGGCGCACATGAAAACACGGGAAGAACAAATGACTCCAGTATCTATCGAGGCTCTTCCTTCACCAGATAAAACTGTTGCTTAAAGTTATTGTGTAAACACAGCAAGCACTGGGCCTGATTCTGACCTTCTGCATGCACCTGTAAACTAGCAGTTACACTGCCGAACAACCAAACGGTCAGATTCTGCCCATTTTCCAAACTATTTACTAGAGCTACTATTAAAGTCCTATTGAAATTCAGTGCAAGAATAATGCCACAGGGGGAAAAAAAGCACAAAGGAATAGATGAGAGGCAGACAACTCTAATTTTCCATGATATATTATTACTGTGATGTACCAGGACTCTGTTATGTAACTCTGCATTTCCAAGTGACAACAACATACTGCTAGGAAAGAGGGCAGCTTGTTTAATAGGAATAATATATTCAGACAGCTGCATGCAAAATTGCACATTTCCATTTACACAGCTCACTGAGTCTGTCTTAATGTAGACATAAGATGTTCTGTCTGCCTTGATGAGCCACAGTAGAGGGAGTTAAGGATTAGCCTGATCAGCTGGCCAGGAGAAGAAACATATTCTTTAATGGAACGAGGGGAGAAAAAATAGAACTTTTCTGATCAACATATAAGAACATTTACAGATCTTAATAATTAAATGAACAGAGGAAATTATTTTAACTTTCTTGGGGTATGTAAGAAAAAGACTACTGAGCCAGTAGACTTCATTATGAGCCAGTCTGACAAGTGTTAGAGTAGTAAGAGCAAGTCAGTGTGAGAGTTTGAAAGAGAAGGCAGTGAATCAGTTCGTCATAACAGCACAGAAATTCTTTACAAAGTATCACTTGCCATACCTGACATGCACTAATCCAAACAACTGCTGCATCTTCTTCTGGGTTAGGTGAAACAAAGGTAGGAATAACTAAACACAGGGCAATAACAGTGTTCCCTGTTTACCGAAATGTCTGTGTATTTAATACCAGTCTTTTGGATTAAAACATTTATTTGTTTTCTCTTCAATTAATCTTTGGTATGTAAGAGAAGACTCATAAGTCTAAACAACCCTTCTTCTCTAACAGTATTGTGCCAGATAGAAATTTACTTTGAATCTTTGTTTATACTAAAGAAGTAGATAGGAATGCATTTGATAAATCTCAAAACAGAACAACAATTTAGCCATTTTGACCTCACAGAAATGCTTTCTTTGTCCTTTTAAAACATATTTAATTAAAACACAAAGTTTTACCAAATGTTCTCACTTCTACAAAGTGAAATGCTCCCACATAAAAAAACAAGCTGTCACAAAAATGTTGTTATTCCTTGAAGGGTTAAAACAATTAAAAACTTATAAAAAGTTATTCTGTTGCTGAAAACTGAAGGGATTGTAGTACGAGATTCTTTTCCTAAAAGCTGACCCAAAAAAGCATGCAATTGTTTCTTTCAGTGGCTATTTTCCATTAGACAAGCAATGCTGAAAAAATAATAAAATTTTAGCTGCTTCTACCCTGAAAGACTGGTCTTTCTCTTCTGCATCCACTTATTTCCCACTACTCTCTAAAAAGTTATTTTCTGTAACCCGGTGTCCTGGTTTGGGCCAGGACAGAGTTAATTTTTCACAGTAGATGTGAGGGACTGAAGCCTGGAGCCCTGTGGCCATGTCTGGGTGTTATTCTATATCACCTCATGCCACATCTGCGGGGTGGAAGTCCAGGACGCTTTCGGGAAGAAGGTGGAAGTGGCTAGGGGTCGGCGGACAGTCCGGGTGGAAAAGCCATCGGCCATTGTTCATTGCCTTGGGGTCGCGCACATCGGGCAGTAATTTTTGCATGTAAATCACCCTCTCTTTGAGCACTTTTGTTATTAGTGTTGTTTTCTTATCTCACTAGTGTTTCCAGTAAATTGTTCTTATCTCAGGAGATAATCTCTGCCTTTCATCTGTCACCAGAGGTTTGTGGTTTTGTTTTTAGTGAGAGTACTACACTGAGGAATACCATTCCTAAAACATGACACCCAAGCTAAACGTTTTCTTTAGTGAGGTGGATCAAGCACAACCTGAACTAGCTGCCACGTACCAAAAAACTGGAGTAGTTTACCTTACTGTAGCCGTAGCTAAAGGACATAGACAGGGGCTATTGAAATGGAGAAGTGCCACATTCTCCACTTCTGAAAACCAGATCTCTTAGATTTGTTAACTTAACCACTGATTTATGGTGTTATAATGTCACCCACATCAGTGCAACTTAGCCCTACTCCATGTCAGTGTGAGAAGATCCAAGAAAAGCTGGCTCAATAAGAATTTATTGTTCTTTTACACTTAATGTCAATGTTTTTAATTATTAGGAACACTTTTATGACACTCTTTCCAGCTGTTTATGAAGTTATGTAAGATAGGAAAAAGACTACACAAGTAGATGCAATTCCCACAAAGCAATTTTCAGCACTCCCCCAAAAACTACCTTAGGTCTCTGAGAAGCCGTTTTTCTGTAAGGACCTCTGAGGGCATCCACGGGTATGTGAAATCACTTCCTCTACAAGCAGTCGTCATCATATTAGCTACACCCCAAAGGAGTGTTGCGGGCATTGTTTACCTTCACAAGTGCATGGAACCTATTTCAGTTGTGAATGGATTTCTGATGCAGCAAAGTGTGTGCATATCACAAGTGTGAAAAACCACAATGCTCCCACACTTAGCAAAAAACATTTCTTTGTGAGTTGCTCAAGTGCATGTGCATTAGTCATGGTTACCTATTCTAGCACACACTTTACATGACAGCAGTAACCTGACATCTCCATGGCGTTGAACATCAGGTGTTTCTGTTCCCAAATGCAGGTGTTCATCCAATTTTCACTGCTACTTACACATACAACCAGACTGAGACAGGTATCAGGTATGAGAAATAATAAAGTCTAGTATTCAGATGTAGCCAGATTTGCTGCTTGCAAGCTGCAAAACTGAAGGCAGACAGGGAGGTGGCAGATAATGTTTCGTTACTTTTCTTTTATGACATTCAAGCCCGAACTCAGGCATTTCATTCATAACTGAAAATGTTAAACCTGGCTCTCAATAAAAAAATAAACAAACAAAAGTCTGTTAAAGTTGAATCATTATATTTTAAAAAATTGTCTCATTCATATACATGGCCTCCATGGATAAAACAGGATACACAGTAAGCATAAGCTGTTGGGAGAGTAGGTCACTTCAATGGAATACAGCATTTTTTAACTCCCGTGTCCCTAGTTCCTCCATCTTTCCAATGGGGGGAAAAAAACCCAAATGAAAATTTAGATTTCAGTAACTATATTAAGAAATTTGGTGTAGTTATTTGAGAAGATAAACTAATTACTCAGATTTTTTTTTCTTAAGGTTTATGAATTTGCCTAATAGAAAATGAATTTAATGAATATTGAATGTTATGAAATGAATTGAATAATAATCTGCATAATCAGTACCACCCTGACCCTGCACTAGCAAGATGTTCCCGTGTCTTACATCAGCATATAAACCAGCCCAGCTGGCACTTGCCTAAGTCAGTAAACAACTAAAATTGTACAGGATAGGTCAGTGACTAGCAGTTTGGTCATGGGACTTTAACTTTATGATATATGATGCAATAGTTCTGGATCATGCACTTAAGCTGGCATACTGATGTCAGCTGTAGAGCACCGACTTAGCATGACGATTTATGTGCATGACAGACATGGTGAGCACAATCTTTACCCATTCACGCTGTTGCTCTTTAAGCACTGTCTGAGCCAGGAACCAGCGACTAATGCCTGAGAAACAGCAGTTTGCTTTCTTAAACTAACTCTGAGCTTCGGCCAGTTGTTGAAGCCTGGTTTACTTAAATCGAGGCAGTCTAAAGCATGACCATAAACCACATTAATCTGCAGTCTGACTTCGTTTGGACACCACGGTAAAGCATCCACACCATCAGTTACAGGCAGGATGCAGCAACTCAACGCCTGTCAGCTGCTCCACTTGAATTTGCACTTAAATTCAGAGCAGGAAAAACATTTTTTAAACTAAACCCTTGACTGTCTGCATGTACCACACACTGGTTTGCAGCCAATCTAATGCATACAAACCAGATTTCTTTCTGAGGAACCAAAACCAGACCAAAAGCTGTGCTCTAAGCACAGGTGAAGGACCCTAGCCTCTAAGGATCTGAGACAAGCATTAGCTCTACAGTTTTGAGACACCTGCATAATGGGGATATTTGGCCCAACGAAACAAATTCAATTGAGTCTGATATAACCCCTGAACCACACATAGTCTAGTGTGGGGATGTCAGCAGCAGCCACTTTGATCTACTGAGCTGCTTGGTAATGTGCTCAGCCACCTGCTAATAGAGAGGAGTATAACCCAACCAAAACAATATAGGTTCGATCAAAGCACAATAACATATTTCATGTAGATCTAAAGGTGGACCTCAGCTGAGCTCAGGAATAATAATTTAATTAGCCATCCAGATATGCTGGCATGCACAGCTAAGCACAGCTTGGTCAACTCACCCACTGGAGCTCCATGTGTTGGAACAGAGCCTCCCTACACAAAACTTAGAATAGATCTGGCTTCTGAAACCATAAAACAGCTCTGTATGGTTCATTTCTACAGTTAAATGACAGGAATATGAGGATAATTACCAATTTTCTAGACCAAATGTTCCTACTAATTACAAACTGCCTGTGTCTTGAGAGATGCTGTTCTCTACCTTGCCTAATAAACAGCACCGTAGTGCGAATATGGCATAGTAAATCACATAAAAATACCTCTGGATTCAAAAATGCATCTCTAGATAAATAAGGATGAACCAAAGAGTAGCTCTAGAAAGTCTTATACTTCCTGAGAAAGCTTCCATTCATGAATTAAGCATTACTATATTATTTGTCTTACCAAGAAGAACCGGATCTATCCATAATGTTATTCATTTAAGACAAAACTGAATACAAAATCCAGTAGTCAGGACAGACAATTCAAAAATCTACTTATTATTCCCAGCTCTTTCAGCAGTCTGTATTTACCTGTGTGTTATTTAGTGGCCAGTGTTTTAAACATATTTCAAGCTATGGTGGACAGAAAGAAGGGAAAATTCGAACTCCAAAAATGACAGGCTGACAAACAGACTGAAAAAGTTTTATGCTACCAGGGAAGCCAACCTTAACAGTAGGTCATCATGTGCCACCTCAATTAATTAGCTGTACTTGTCTCAAACACCATTCCTTAAATGAACTAATAGCCTACAGGAGAGTCTAATGGAAGGTGAGAGACTACTGGCCTTACCTAGTAGTAGGTGCCAGTGTTCAGACTCAATGACATGACTGCAGTGGTTCACAACCAGAGACACTGTTTTTCCACAGCAAACAGCTGCAGCATCAAGGAGACGTATGGTACTAACAAAACAATCATCTGTCAAGAATGAGAAAGATGCAGTAGCAAATCTGAAGTATAATATTTGGTTGAGCCATTTGGCCAATTCTTTAAAAAACCATCCTTTTGCGTTAGATTTCCACTATGATTGTACTGCATGCCCAACATAAATATTGGTGCCATTTGATCAGAACTGTAACTTCACAATGTATGTTGATGATTCAGCCATAGGGAACAGTTCAAAAAAGTTGAATTAATACTGAAAAGTTTGTGATTCTATTAGATTTAGTACCTAAATCAAAGGAATCATATCTGCAAAATACCAATACAAAAAGCTTAGTCTGTATTGTCTCTTTGCAAGCAGGAAGAGGAAAATTATGTTTTCAAATAGATTTTGCTATAGTTAATGCTATTTTTCTCCCTCAAATGGGGTATTCCACTTAACAACTGCATCATTATTTTTAAGGGTTTGAGGTTGCAGTACAGGCTATGAATCTAATTAGGCAAGGAAAACACAACACTACTGAGGTGGTCAACAGTGTTATTTCTGGAAAAAAACTTTTGAAAAATAACCTATGTTTGCCCTGATGTCTTAAATTTTTTTTCCAGCGTGATGGTGATTCCACTGCAGCTTCTCTTAGGGAAATTTTTTCTATAAGATTTTTATTGGTGCTTTTATGTAGCCTAGTAAGTGAACAAATCCATGCAATTGTTCATTTTTACATGTAAAAAGTTTCAAATAACAATGTTGTTTCATTAATTACTGGATATCATTGCAGCAGAGTTCTTGTTAGAGTTCTGTTAATGCTAAAGTGCTAACTAATGAATCAATACTTTCCAGCTTTTGGATAACACATGAATTTACTGATTTTGTTGATACTGCTTCAGTCATTTAATATGTATTTGTAATAATAAGACTAACAGTCGCTGAAAATAAGCCCTACAAGCAATAAGGGCCATCTAATCTAAAATATCAGAAACAGCAGTTATTATCCACCATCTCAAATGAACACTTAATAACCTGGAACTAAATCCCTTCAGGCTCCATTTATGATATGTGCACACTTCTGCTACAGTGATGAAAAACATGCCATTTTCCCAGAACTAATGACCCCTTTATTATATGTACTAGAGGACTGTGGAATGAGTCCATCAACAAACTAACAGAGTGCACATGTTTGAAAAGTTTTATGCCTAAATCACAGGCAAATTTCAGTGCTTCCAACTTATAAAAAGCCGCTTTGGAGCCATTTCAAAATAATGGAGTATGTATTTGGTGAAGACAATTTCTGTACATGCTTTGTTTATTTTAATTTTGGTTACCTTTGGCCACTACAGATAATGAGGAGCAACACCTAGAAGTAACTAATATGTAACACTTGACTATGTTCAGACAAAATACTATTGTCCCATGGGATGTTTAATTGCTTTAATTGGTGGATGCAGTTAAAAATACTCCTTTGCCTCAAAACCTAAAGGGTTGGTTTTTTTATCCAGGGCACCTTTGAAGAACATCTCAAAGTAGTTTCAGATATATCTTACAGCTTTACTGCAGAGATTTTGACAGCACTCTCTTAATGTATCACTACAAAGATTAAGGATGCAGGTAATAAGTATGCCTTGAACTACTTTAGCAGCTATATTTATAGTTTAACTTGGGCACTGTTTTTACATACCCTGGAATCACCAGGGAACACAGCCAGTCCTGACAATGACACTAGCATTTCTCCCAGCAAGCTGGTTTTAAAAAATATGATACTGACTAGCCCAAATACTGCTAGATTTCAGCTATCATTTTCAACAAAAGCCAGTAAACTTGAGCAGCTACAGTTCCTAGTTCCATCTGTGCTTCTTTACTTTGAGGTATTTTCTTATTTGGAATCGCTGGCACTTCACTTTTAAAGGCTACCATCCAAGTGCAAATTCTTCTGGCTGACGTCCTCAACTAGCCTTAAGAAAATCTGATATTTCTGCTGCCAAGTAAGCAACAAGAGTTCACAGGTAGGCTGCAGGACTTTTGAACAGAGGAGTTTGGGGGTTTTTATGCTGTCAAGAAAAAAAATCAAAATTTGAATTGGGAAAAATATGGCCTTCTAGCATGAATTCTAGTCAGTTCTGTTGAATTCTAGACAGGCTTCAGGAGATTTGTTCTGGTCTGGCATGAAATCTCTATCTGTTGCTGATCTGAAAGCTGTATCTCCTAGGCTGCAGAGGAATTCCTGACTTGCACATATATATATTTCCTAGCAAGAAAATTCTGCTTGGAACACTTGTTTCAGAAAATTAATTTTTAATCACCAGAAAAAATAGAAATAAAATCAAGCAATAAGGTTTTTTGATACTCCAAATTACTCCAGATTAACATGTTGATTAAAATGTAAACCAAGTTAAACATATACATGTAAATTGTGCCTGCAGGAAACATGGTTTTTCCAGCGGCATCATTAAATCAATTATAACTGAAACAACAAAAGCCTTCCACATAGGGGACTGAAATTACAGCTAAAGATAAAGTTTTTGTTCCAAAAAGAAGTACGTGCAGACATACTATTTCAAACACTTCAGCAATTGCAATCTCAATTTTAGGAAAATGTCAGTTTGTAATACACCATCTCCAATCTGGAGGCAACACAGTAAGCATACTCTGTCTTTTGGTTTCTTAATATTTGGTGTTCTGAACAATTTCACCTGGCTGCTTCCCTGCTATAGGAGGAATACATCAGAGAGCAAAACCATGCTAGGGAATGTAAAACACTGATTCAGCATATCCCCAGTAAACTCAGGCACACATGTTCTAGGAAAACACTAAACACAAAATAAAGCTGCTTACAGAGCAAAAAAATTTTAAAAGTTTATTTTGGTTTATTTTCCTTTTTTTTAATGGGGGGTATTTATGCAGGGTATGGGGGTCTATCAGAAGAGTAAGGACAAAGAAGGGACATTCAAGTCCCTGGCATGACAAGCTAAGCTTCTGCTCCCTCAGTCTGGAAATAAGTTCTGCATTTTCCTACAGGACCTGTTTAACTCCTCTATTCTGTGTCACTGAGGGTGACTGGGGAGCAGGGCAGGGTGGGCTCCATCATCTTCTCCAAATGCTAAAGATCTGTGCAAGAAGGCCATGTGAGACAGAAGACTGCCCCAGCAACTGCCTACACAGCTGGCACCCTGCTAGCAGGGCTAAGAGATAAAGTGACCTCCTGAGCCCGCTTTTCATAGCCTTCCCCAGCTACTTGAAGCTGCCGTTCTGTTACTGAGAGCAGCAGCAACAGACCAGTAGATCTGTGACTGGCAACATGGGAAAGGGCCCTGAGGACAGGAATTTAGAGGCACTTTGATTTTCTCTTCTCTGTCACCCTGAAATGGCATTTGACTGAAGTTACTTGAGAACTGCTGGCTGCTCTCATGTCAATTCCAATTCAATCATCTGCAGCAGGAGGACAGTCACAGGACAAACCCTGGCCAGTGCACGAGGCAATGTTTCTCTTCAGTGCTCCCAAGTAGCTCCAAGACAAGAGAAGGCATGTCTAAACCACAAAGAAATGGACGATGGAAACTGAAGGCAAGATCTTTCAGTGCTAATTTTAAGTAATATAGTCAAACTGTTAGCTGCAAACATGACATTAATGGAATTCTCTGGTACCAGAGAACTCTAGCCAGACTTTTCCTGGGTGAGGTTTCTGCTGGATTAGGGAGACCTGGCTACCCAGGGCAAGCACCCTTGGCTGAGCACAGTGAAACATCACATGAGTCAAACTGGGACTGGAAATGCAGCAGAGAAGAGGTGCGTGCTGACCTTCACATTCAGATTAGCTAATGGCAGCCCTCACCAGGGGCAATCTGCTGCACCCACACCAAGCAATTTCCCTGCAGTCATCATAAATTCACACACAAAATGTATAGCTCCCTACTTCCAGGTTTATGCTGCCAGGTGTCACCATGCAACCGTGGTATGTTGCCTCCATGCTTCTTTCATTGAGTCATGTGACCTGAGGATGAGCAGCCACCTTGAAACTAAACTTTTCTGCCCTGTTTTTTGTAATTCTGGCAAGGCTTTGAAGGTTGACTGGGAAGACCTTGATTTCCAGGGATTCAGAACTCTTGAGTCTTTCTCTGGCTACCTCTAGCAGCAAAGGAAATCCAGAAAATTCATAATGAATCTCCACTGATTAAATTCTCCATCAAATCAACAGGACTTGCAAGGAGCCCTGTCTTTTGAAAATTCTCTGTTCATTGGCAGATTCTCAGAGTCCAGTATTAATGACCTCCAAGTCACACTGTAAGACATAAATATCTCTGTCAGCTAGAAGAGCAAAGGTGCCACACAAGTGAGTAAAATAATAATTCATTGTCTGTGGAGTTACTGAGAGTGGGTGACAAGAGAAAGAGGAACAGTCATTCTCAGTAGCTTTATGTTTCCTCTAGATAAAATTGAAAAGATAGTTTGAGATCTCAATTTACAAGGAACTGAGATTTCAATAAAATTTGCATCAAGGGAATAAGTAAAAGCAGAAAGCTTTTCAGACAGAGCTGAAAGAGAAACTGTGAAGGACGGTACTGGCAATATTCAACATTTTTTTCTCTCCAAAGAGAAGCATCATTAAAAGATGCAGCTGTGCAATTCTCACAGGGTAAAAGAGTTAAACACAATGTAGTTCAGTTCCCAGAACTCAAGAGCTTGTTGCCTTGTTAGTTAGGGATAGGCTAATAAGCACAGATAACCAAATTCCTGCTTTAATTGACCTCTTTCCCCAACTGCCAGGAAATATACTGACATTATTTTACCTACTCCTTGAAAAAAGATTTTGTTATATCATACTACATAACTCCCGGAGCACACATGGTATTGCTTTTTTGAGGAAATCCAAAAGAGATCCTAAAATTTCATGTCAAATTGTATTTGTGAAAACTGTGTATCTCAAAAAACACCCAACCCTTCTTTCTTTAGAACAACTATTCGTATACCTTAGATCTTCAATACAACCAAACGCAAGACATGCTTTCTGTTAAAAATTAGCTTTGTTTAGACATTATAAAAAATATAAATATATGTGAACAAAGCAAAATGCTGAGCAATAATTAACCAAAATATTGTCTGTATATTCAGTATATTAAAAATAATGTACCAAATACCAATACTAAATACAGCATATGACAAGCAAAAGTATTTTAACAATTATGCATATAGATTTTGCCCACTTAAGATTTCACGCATTTATTCATAGCCAAATTACAAGCTAAATATTGGTGGTTTTGATGAGTCCAAAGCAAAAGGAAAGCAAAGAGTCAGAATTCAAGCATAAATATGACTTTTTTTTTTCAATAAGTTAAAAATAAATGCACTGTGGTTTAGAAACTGCTCTATTGGTGCAACACAAGGTAGAAGTTTCAATTTTGATGTGTTCTAGGGTTCCCACGGAGATGTCTTGGCAGATTTAGTACTGCAACATCTAATTACTGGTACCGGATTCCTGGCTCCCAGGCTCCCAGCCCATCTAAGCACACAAGTACAATTTGGTGAACTAGCCTAAGCCAAGAGTGAAGGTTTTACACTGAAATGAGAGTCCTTGACCTGGGATAACTGAAGTACAGAGGTAAATTCCATTCTATCATCCTGGCTAGGAAATGCAGTAACCTGAAGCTGGTAAGGAGAAATGAGCAGGTGGGAGTGGTAATGTCCAAAACTCCTGTAGCTAAATATGACATAGCTGATCTGCTGGATTCCTAAATCCTCAGTTGAAGCTGTCACAGAGAGCCAGCCTGTGCAAACCACTTTGGTCAGAACCAAGGAAAAGTCAGGTGTAGTCTATGAAGTCCAGTCAGCCACTTTTCAGGTTTGTTAAGAAAAGCAGATTATCAAATGAGCCAAAGCTTAGTCCTTTCAGGATGGCAAAAGGATTAGAAAAAGAGGTAAAAGAGGAGCTAAAACTTTGAACCCTTCACCAGGAAGACACAGCTAGAAATTCACTTCTCTGCCTGACAAGTATGATCATATTGCTTTGATATCATATTGACACCAGGCAATGAACAAATATACAACATGATAAATAGCTGGATTTTTTGAACCTTCCTGATGCTAAAAGATGCTTGTTTGTTCATGGAAGTTATCTGCTTTATACTGCCTTTTAACATGCTTGTTTTCATTCCAGATGAAACAAGGACAAGTAAACTGGAACAGAGGGAAAAGTGTCATAGCTCTTGAAATCCAATCTGTCTAACCTTATATTGCTAATTTTGGGGTGGAGAAAATTATGTGGTTCAATTTACAATTAGAATCCCTCCATATGATACCTTTCCTCCACAGCTGTTACACAGGACATATACCTTTTACAGAAACCTAAAAATAGAGCATATTTCACAGTCTAGGTCTAGTGTTGTTGTCACTTGTTTTGACAGATTGATCAAAACAAATACAGAGTGCACAAAAAGGCAGTGAGATTTTCTGACCAAACACAATTTGAAGGGCATAGTAAAGGAGCTGCTGACAAAAAGAGAGGTCTTTCTACACTGCAGTTAATGTTCAGAAAAGTTCTTTAATATGGGCTTATAAACAGTTCTTCACAATAAGACAATGCACATTTATGTATTTGGTTTGCGTACTGATGTTTCCATATGCCATCAAAATAAAAAATATTCACTGAATATAGGATAAAGCTCTCTGTGTTCCAGGTAAATTTTCAGTGAAGTCAAGCCCTGTGCCATTTACTGCAACACGAAACTAACTCTACACAATGACAAGACTTTTTAATTAATACCACATCTTGTTTTGTCCTGCCAGAGTTCAGCAAGTTTAGCTTAAAAACCCCTACTTCTGCCCTTCAGGAATTTTGATTGCAACCTCTATTAACCATGACAAACTGCCTTAGGAAATGAAGTTAGATGTTTGTTACTACACTATAAGTTAACTAAAAATGTATTTTACCTTCAAATTTACAACTTTTGGGGAGAATGAAGGATGAGCTGTTGCCCAGAATGACAGGCAAAATGTCTAAAATAGCACCCATTAACTAAGAAATCACCAAGATATTATTTTCCCTTTACCAAAGGTTTGCTGTGCAGGATTGACTATCCTGAATAAAAATACAGATCCATGTGAAATACATATAATACCAGCAACACAACAAGCTTGCAGTCATAACACTACTGATGCTTGGCAGATCAAGTTTTCTGGAATTAGATGCCCCAGGCTTTTGCACTGTGAGTTACTCTACTGGGCACATGGAACAACCATCCTGAGTCACCAAATTTGCATTATATAAAGTGAAGAACACACACTTATTTTCTTGGCAAAACTAGATTTAGAGAGCATTCAGAACCACAAAGCTCTGTTATTCCCTATATCACAAGAAACAACAATGGATGCATGGACGGTAAATGCTACAAAGTAAAATCTCAGCTTCTATCAATTTAATGAAGCTTTGCCATTGTGTTCAGTGTTGCCAGGATTTCTCCCTAGCTTTATTCTTCAGCCAAAGAATGGCAGTGAATTGGAGTCAGCTCAGCTTTAGGGGCAACCACATCATCATGCTCAGAATATTTTACCATTATTGTGTATTTAGGTAAATCCAGAATCACAATTACTTCTTGTGCTCCCCTGTAAGCCAATCTCTTTCAGCTCTATTTTTTCCCTTTTTCTCTCACTGGCAGTAGCTCATCTAAGGGCCAGAAGAATCGTTGCTTTGTGGAATCAAACTCCAGAGTATCACAGGCAGTATAGCTGTCTCCATGCCAGGCACTCCAGACACCCTGGGCAAAGACTGTAGTGGCTTTGGGAGATAACTGGAGAATACAAAATAAAATTGCCATAACACATTACACAGAATTTTATAAACAAACAATTTCAGAAATTTCTTTCTCTTCCTCTGCTGTTTCCCTAGTTTTCACCCTTGAACATATAATTTATAAACACAGAAAATTTTTGTATGATGTCTAAAAAAAAAATTACAAATCAATTTTTCATTATTTGCAGATTCCTTGGCTTTTGGAAGAGTTCAGACTCAAACAGCACAGTATTTACAGAAATTATTGGAGTGCCACCTATTGGAAATAGACGTACAAATGAAAAAAACCTTGGTTCACTGCATAAAATAATTATTTATTATTCAAATGTTGGTTTAACTACATCAAGTTAAGAGGCTTTAAAATGCTTATAATTCATGTTCCATTCATAATTATGGTTAAATTTATATCAGCTCGTAACGTCAAAAAAAAAAAAAAAATGAGCCTCTCTAAGGAGCAAAACACTAAAAAGTGGCAAAGATTTATAGGCCTGGACTATAAAACAGCAAATATCAGAGCAGATCTGCGAGAATAATCACCTGCTAAAGCCTGACTCACTGTATATAAGCTGTATATGCATGGTTGATGTAAATAATTTTATATCAGATCCTGGTCTTCACTCTGCAGAGATATATGTAATCTTTAGGCTCACACAGTTCAGCTGTGGCTTAGATTCTGAATGTAAATTATTAATTTTCCCTATGGAAAACTGTCACCTTGGGATAAAACAGCCCTGACCTCCCACAGAAGACATACAAATCAGTCTGGGACAGTACAATGAGTTTTAATAAAATGATCTTCAGCTGTCATTTCTGTTCAGAAGACACTCAGGAAATGGCATAAGTGACTACTCTCCTCTGTCTCCCACGAACAGATAAATTTTTGGAGTTTTTCTCACTGCTTTCCCAGCTATATCTTCAGCTTTTCTATTAAGAGAAAGTGTGCTAGTTTACACTTAAAATTGAATCTACTCAAATACGGAAAGCAACTGAAAAATTGGACCCAGTTTTGAACCTTGAACTTGATCCTTGAGCTGTCTGCCCTCACTCCTTATTTATCACCCATCAAGCAGCAGACTGGGAGGGCCATTGCCTGAAGAGCATCACTACTGAAATCCTAACACATCTGTTTCATATCCTCATCTTTACTACTGCAGCTTCCTCCTCTGCAGCTTTATGAGCTGTCACACTAAAAGAAGCAAAGTGTTGCCTAGCTCTTTTCTGGTCCAAACATCCCAACCTTGATCTCAGAGTCACACTATTCCTCTTACAAGTCCTTCTGTTAATTAGCACTGACCCCTGACCAGCTCATGACAGCTTCTGTAGCAGCCCTTTTCATGGTTATGATTAAGAGAGCTACATAAACACAGAGTGGTAGCTTTTGTAGACTGCTCTAGGAGAAAAACAGAACAAACTGCTGTTAATTATACATGTTAGCATAGAGTAGAAAAATGAATAAAAGAGTGACATGGCACAAAAACAAAGTAAAGCAAAATACACTGAGTATGGGCTTTTTCATATACTCAGTCCTCAGAATCATTCCAGCAGCCAGAATTTCAGTTTGAGTAGTTGCCCATGGTGGTCTAAAATTTTCAGCTCAAATTTTGGACTAATTAGTATTGCATAATGTGTTTACAAAACTAGCATATGGAAATTAATTACTAAAATACGTGCTCTTTACTCTTACTTGCAATAAAGGCTAAAAACACCTTTTCCATTCATGCTGCTTATAAACCAATTTATATACTGACAGGATCTCTTTCAAAATTAGTTCCTAATCTGTCTCACCTTCATTTCTAGCAAATGTCTGATACATATTTTTATTCTTTACAACCACTTCTTCTTTTCCTGGTAGCTTACATCATTCTATGAGTGAACACTTTTTTATTCCTTGGTTTTATCTCTTCCTCCAGATCCCACAGAGTATGCTCCAGGCTTCTCTGTGGTTTATAAAAGACTTTTTCTCCTATAGCTTTCTCTTGAAACTTCAATCATTCCCTGCTTCCTCTTGAGGCATGCCCTCACGTGTAGCTTTCCTCCTTTAACAATCTTATTTTATTCTTCTGGAGACATATTTACAACAAAAAGTTTAGGGGCATCAGAAGTAACATTTCTTTGGTGCAACAGCTGTAGACCCACACCGTTTAATAATGACATGTCTCCTATGCCCGCTGTAGTATCTGCACTTACACTGCTTACTAAGAAGAAGGAAATGTGAGGAGAATAAAAACACAGCAAAACTCTCAGTGAAATCACCAGGCCTGCTTCAAGTTTTGTGCCATATTTCCAACTTAAATGACTATGCCATAAGCATTTTAGGTGAGAACTAGTAAGGGTAAATACAGAAGCAATTCTCTTGGAAGAAAAAGACTTTCTCTTGGAAAAGTCTTGGAAGTCTTATCAGTGACCAGATTTTTGTGAGCACAGATCCTAAGCTCTCCTAGTCTTCTGTTTCCTTCCAGTGGAATTATTTCTTTGCAAATCTAGCCATAGGTGTAAATGAGCCTGGGTTTTTTTCCCACTTGGTGTCTTTCTGACTGGCATAAAGACCTATCCATGAGATCACATTATTCTAAATGTGCGTATACTTAAAGCCCAATTTTAGTAGATTTCTAAAATATTTGGTGAGTGAAGGGAAAAGACTCTACTGATTTTCTTTCTGCTGGACTGTGTGAAATGTAAGTTAGGTGAAGCTGATGTCTGTGTTGTTTAGATACCAGGACTCCTTCAAATGGGAAAAGAAAATTAAATATTTTAAATTTTATCCATAGTCTGGAAGAAATTACAATTTCAACATGATCTTCAATTGTAGATAGCATATTCCAACCACCTCTGACAATTTTCTCAGAAGATTTTCTGAATGTGTTTTGGAGCAGTACAGAAACAGGAGTTCAGCTGTGCCTATCAGCTAAAAGCAGCAAAGATAGATTTAGGAGTTCTGTTGGCTAGACTATACAAGAATTCTGTACAGGACACATGGCAACTGTAGATAGAATCTAAATTAATAGACATATTTTTCATAAGCAATTAATATAGCTGAATGAAAACAACAAATAAATGTGCAAATATCTTTACTCTCACCAGCCTCAAAAAACAAAAACAAAAACAAAAACAAAAACAAAAAAACCCCCAAAAAGCCCCAAAAAACAAACAACACAACACACACCAAAAAAACACACCAAGAAACCTAAGCTAAAAAAACTACTGTAAGGCCTAAAGGCTTCTCCAGTCATTTGAGGATACCAACGTTCATTCAATTTAATATGAATGGGCATACTAAATGAATGAGAGGATTTATAATTTCCACACTATGGATCTCTCCCTTGTGATATAAATATCTGTAAAAAGCTCCCGTGAGGTGCGGCAAAAGACGCCTTTAACCTTTGCATACATAATTTCAGATCAGCTTAGCATCATTTTTCTGAGAATGAAACCATATGTCACCTAATGGCTCAGGGGACACACTGGTATATGGAGCTTTTCATGCTTTAACTGCTAGCTTGAATCTAGCCCAGGTCGGTAACAACCAGCACTGCCCTGTCTGGAGGCTGTTGGGTAATCTGTGTGAAATGAGTTGGCCATCTCAGATCAGATCCTACAGCAAAGTTGTCCACCAGAATATGACCACTGCAGATGGCTCAAACTTGCCCTTCTGTCAGCAGTGTCAGCAAGTCAGCCAAAGATTAAATGAGCATTGTACATACATGAGCTTTCAATCTGCAGAAATCAGTCTCCCAAGCCAGGGAATAGAGAGTGGACATGCAGGGCACTGCCTTGGAGGAGGACCTTGGAATTCCTCAGCCAGCCACCTCTACCTCCTTTGAATTACCGTTGCAACACCCTCTCCAAGCTCTTCCTTCATGCAGATTTAACCCATTAGATAGATCAGTTTTTACCACCTGCATTAATGTTCCAGACATGATGGTAGGTCTTTGAGTAATGATAACTCTGCTGTTTAAAGTGAGGATTCAAATCTGTGAGAAATCTTTTGAAAAAGGAGAATGCAGAATTAAACAGTGTCATGATGATGAGAGGCTAAAACATGCAATCATTTTACGAAAGAAAATAATCTTTATGAGGAACATCCTATATGGTAACAAACAGCTTTCTTTGAAATACATCCAATACAATAAAATAATTAAAAAATAATATTAACACATGCATTGCAGTACAGAATACTGAAACAGAAATTTGAAAGCCTCTTGGGAAAATATTACCAGAGAGAGTGTTCATAATTTTCAACAGAAGGGATTTTTATCAGTATGAAATGTGAGTTTTCTCTTTGCAGTACTGAAAATATTATATGTCTGTTTTATCGGTTCTCAGTTAGGCTTCAAAAAATATCATTTTGGTTTTATTTCCTACAGGAAAATGTATGAAGACAGACATTTCAAAGCATAACATGACACTGATGTACAGCTGGGAAATGAAGCCAGGCAAGTTAATTGATAATGCAGTTCTTTAGGGAGTTATATCACAAAAGGGGCTGTAGATGTTTACAAAGAAAACAGAAACTGGGAGGTGATTTTAAGAACAGGATTATTACAGATTCTATTCCACATATTGCCAGGTAAACAATTTACATGAAAACATTAATGTTAACAAGTAGTAAGTTCATTGATATAACAGCTCCTGTATACCTATTTACAGGGATTTTTTTCTGGTACCAGATCTGTTTGTGGTTATTACCATTGCAGCTTTGTGAAATAAATATGCATATGACAGAAAGCAGCATACTCAATTTACACATTTGCCTTTTTGTTTTTTCTTTTGCAAATTATATTGTTATTTTAGAAAAAGGCACCTATTTTGTCAAGCACTGAAAAGGACATTCACATTCAAGATAACACTCCTCTTCATCACTATAGTAACTAGGCTGCTAATCTGTATCTCAGCTCTTCATCCTGTCTCAGTCTTGACTCACTTCTCTTAGGGGCTCCACAATCCCAGTCTCCCAGAGTATCTTTCTGTGCCAATCCTATGCTTTTAAATCTCATAAACTGTAGCAAAAATGCCTGGGTCGGGGGTACCTTTGCTGGTGTAACTGTGTGTGAAAAGGTTTCAAATGAGCCTGTAAACCCCCTGTAATACACCGACTACTGCAATGCAAGCAGTGAGCTGAGCAAGCACTACTGCAGAAGATAATGAAACGACTGGTGAGAGCTGCGTGCAGTGCAGGGGGCCTGCACACCCTATTCGATGGTGGTGAGAAGTGGGAAAACAAAGTGCTGTGGAGGGATGTTATGTTATTCTAAAACCACAGTACACAGCCCATCCCGAAAAACTTTTTTGTAATTCCCACCTCTTATTTCTTGTGGTACGCAATGATGTCTTCTCTCTTAAATACTACCCAGCTATCTGAGACTTCATAGTCAGCTACAGAATAGAGATTGATCTGATAAACATCAGCCTTTGTTACAAACTCGAGTCATATTTTCTTCTAAAGTATTTGATTTCAGATTACATATACAACTACAATATGTTCATGTAATATGTATTACATTTACTTTTTCCTTTTCAAATATTAACTTTTTCTTGTATTTCTATTAAATGCAGAGCTCATATTTTTAAAGGTTTTTGCAAATGAAGTACAGACCATAGTTTCTTCCACTACTATTTGCATTATCCTGATAACAAGGTGTTCTCCTCCCGGTTACAGAAAATATAGAGGACAGTTTAAAGCATAAGTGCATGGATTAATCTAAGATTTTGTAAAAAATTATTAATAATAATATGTCCATTTATTATTATCCCACAATATGGAATTTAAACAAAAGAGTACTTTTTAACACCAAGTTGGGTTGAGCACAGTAAGAGTACACGTTTTTCCACAGGTACAGTAGTGGTGTTGAAACATGAAAAACAGACATTTGTCTCAGTAGGCTAAAGAGCCTATATGAACATCAGAAACAGAAGATGTATGATGTAATCAATTTTGACATAAAGGACTGGGATTTTTCACCAGATAAACTAAAATGGAATCAATGTAGAGGCTGACACATGGGTTGGAGAGTTGGTTGTATCTCTTCTGTACCTCCTGTTGTATCTCTTTTGTATCTCTTCTTTTATACTTTAAAATTAAAAAAAGGTGCTAGCAGTTAGGTAAATTGTAGATAAAATGCACATACCTATTTTTAATTAAATGATTCATGGAACAGAAAAAGAACAGCATGGCATGTCATCTGTTCCTCAAAGATGGGGTGGTTAAGTATTCAGGTTGACTCCTCATTAATGGCCAGGCTCAAGTACAGTTTGTGCTTGGGGTATCTTTTTTCTGACAGGAATCTTACTACATCATGACATAACATACCTATCCCTTTTTCTAAACCTTTAACAGGAGCACTATTTTTTATTTCCCTTGGACTAGAAAAATTCAACCATTTCAACACATTTTAAATCTTTCTTACATGAGATCCACATGCAGGCAGTAAAGAGTGGTGGAAGAGAACCTGGGAAGATATCCTGACTAAAATCAGACAGATGGATGAGTCTGGTGATATACCTAACTGCTCAGCTGGGGACTTAATGCCTTGCTAGGAAGGTCCCTGTGGGACAGCAAGCTTGAGTGAGCAGAGTGCCCTGACAGTAACAAGGACAAGAGAGTCCTGGACTGTGTCAGTCAAAGGTAACTCAACAGCTTGGGGGCTGACATTATTCCTCTTGGCACTTGTCAGACCACACCTGGAATACTTCATCCTGTTTTTCAGCTCAAGAAGAACACTGAAGAACTGGAGAGGGCCCAACAAAGATCCACAAAGTTGATTAGAGGACTCATGAATGTGATATACCAAAAAAATATTGGAGAAATGTGATTTGCTCAGCCTAGAGAAGGGAGAGCTCAGCAGAGACCTTATGACAGTATTCCAGTAGCTGACGGGCAGATGCAGAGAAGATGAAGTCACTCTCTGCACAGGAATGCACAGGTGCCAGAAGATACAAGATACACAAGTTGCTTCAGGGGAAACTCGATCTGGTTATAGCAAAACCAATACTTCACATGAAGACACAGTCCTGGGCAACCTGTTTGAGCAAGGGGGGTGGCCAGATGACCTCCAGAAATCCCATCTTGCCTCAACTGTTCTTTGATTCCGTGTCAATTAAATCATGGAAGTGGTGGAATCTTCCTTGCTGGAGGCACTGAAGACTCAGCTTGACACAGTCCTACATAAACTAATCCAGGGCCTCATTTTCAATAGAAAGTTGGACGAGGTGATTTCCAAGGGTTCCTCTCAAAGTAAACTTTTCAGTAATTTCTATAATATGGAATTCAACATATTTATTTAGTTATATTTTTAATTTCCTTGCAACCAGATTAAAACACAAGAAAAACTGTTATCAAGAAAAGTTATCTGGAGCAGAAATTTCAGGGACAAAAATCATAATAAACCAGTGGGTTTGGAGCTGTTCAATCTATTATTCCTGCTCAGTTCAGCATAGACCTGTGTCTACTCAGCTGCTACCCTGTCTCACTATAGTCCAGAGGCTCCTTTTTTTGCTACAGGCCAGACAACCAAACCAGATAGCAGATTGCTGCCATCACAGAGATTGTGGCCAAAGTCTGGTCAGAACAGAAGTAAGAATATCAGTTAAGTTCAAACTATAAATCTGCATTGAAAAATTTAGCAATATCAGTATATTTCAAAATCACTTTAAGTGCCCCCAAAAGTGCAAATAATAGTATCTACCTATTCAGACTTTCAGAGCTGTAAGGACTACATCCTTTTTTAAACAGGTGCCCATTTAATTTTTGAAAGGCAAGTTTTATACTGATTGCTAGAGAGGGCAATATCTAATGTGGGAGTGCCACTGCGTAAAGAGTGAGCATACTCATTGCTTTCTGGCAGTTTTAAAAGGATGCTAGGACAGGATACATGCCTATTAATTTGTTTAGAATGCAATATCTGTTTGGAATGCAACCCTTGAGCAAAAACAATCACAAAGAGAATCAGCTATATTTTTGAAAATGATTACAGAGTCTACTTTTTTAAAAAGCTTTTATCAGTGCACAGCATTTCTTGCCTTCACCTCAAGGCTTTTTCCATTAAGAAACACCCTTTTCTAGTATAAAGTTGCCTATTTCCGTACTTCCATTACCTCACCTATTAGTGAGGTACTTGCTTCTCCTCTTTGACTGACCCTGAACTCAGTGTTGCATCGTTTCCCACATAGCTATATGCTTTCCTTTCTGTGATGACTAGTACCACACATGCTATTTTTCTTAGATTTCAAGTTTCCAGTCTGAGGAATAATCAAAAGAAATCACTGTTCTGACATGATTTAGCATAAAGAGATCAAAACTAGTTACAGTGCAACCCAGACAGTTTATTTTCTCTCTCCTGTCTGCTATTACAACCAGATATCCAATCTCATTTATTTTGTTGCTTCCATAATTTTGTTATTCATCACACTTTCTGGTAAGTTTTCCAGACTAAAGATAAACCCATATTAAACATTATTTGCTGAGAATACTAACAGCTTGAAATACACCACTGATGTATACAGCTTGTTCCATCATTCTAAGTATGCTATAGATCAAGCTATCTACCTGTGATAGTGAGCATATTAAATCACTTGAAGTTCCATTTGCATGATCATCGTTCCAAACACTCTTGCTGTGATGCTGACTCAAGCACTTTGAAAGGCTCACTCGAAATTACTGTTTTAAAAAAAAAGCGAACATTGTCTCACTGAGTATGCAGGAAATTAAATGTGTTAGCACTTATCCATTTCAAATTAGATTCAGCACATAACTGTCTAATGTGAGAGCACCTAGCTATAGTTTACATTTGTCTCTCCAGTAAGCTTTTTAATCAAAAGTAATTTAGTGTTAAGCATATTGAAAAGCCTTTCATTAGCCATCGATGGGACTTGATTTATTCATATGCTGAGTGACATATGTTGCTGATGCTGTCATCTACCACATCTCCAATTTTAAATAAGTCTTTCATTTTTGGGTTGATATTTATGCAAAGGAGAGGTGTTCAGTCCTTGGATTATCTTCATGGCCGTCCTCTGGACTCACTCCAACAGGTCCATATCCTTCCTGTGCTGGGACCCCAGAGCTGGATGCAGTGTTCCAGGTGGGGTCTCACCAGAGCAGAGCAGAGGGACAGAATCCCCTCCCTCACCCTGCTGCCCACACTGCTTTGGGTGCAGCCCAGGAAACAACTGGATTTCTGGGCTGCAGGCTCACAATGATGGCTCATGTAGAGTTTCTCATAAACAAACACCCCCGGGTCCTTCTCCCACAGCTCTCACAACACTTGTCCTTGTTGAATTTCATGAGATTTGCACAGACCCACCTTTCAAGCCTGTGAAGGGTCCTCTGGATTGCATCCCTTGCCCTCCAGCATCAAAAGATTGCACCACACAGCTTGGTGTTTTCAGCAAAATTGCTGGACCTGCACTCAATCCCCCTGTCCATGTCACTGATAAAGATGGTAAACAGGTGTTATACACCGGCATTTCTGATAGTTCCCAGGTACTACTCCTTATCAGCTGTGCACTTTTTGAAAAGTCCCACGTAGCTTCCTTGTATTTCAGTTACCCACCCTCAGACTGAAAAAAAACCCGAAACAAACAATCAAAAAGCCACAAAGAAACAAACAAAACCCAACCCAAGCTCATTTTCCCTAGTTAGGTTTAAGTCCTTCAGAACAAGTTTCTCAGATAGTAGGGCCTAAACCATACTATTGGGTTTCTATTAAGGTAGGTAAGAATATTATTTTGCCTTCACTGAAGTCAAAATTTCAACTTCAGTTTATACAGCAAGAATCAAGAAGGGTGACTTTAGCCTTGCATGACCCAAAGAGTGTCAGGAAATGAGAATCATATTGCCAGTGTCATAGCAATATGCAAACCACTTGTGCTACCAGATAGAAGCATGGATAAATAGGCATTTTCCACTGGTGGCTCAGATAACTCCACAAGCCCATGTGTTACCTTGCACATTTATGTTACCAAAAGATATATTTTTGAAATGCCGTTGAGAAAGTGCTGAGTGTTTTCAGCAAATTGAAAATTAAGGTGTTTCAGTATACCACAAAATTCCTAGGTATTTTCTAAAGACAAACTACAATGAAGCTGGGCAGCAATATCGTGTGAAGAGTTTCTGACTTGATTAAACTAATTAAAACACATTCAACAACATACCAGAATGAAATCTTTAAAGATGCATGCTTAGAGCTCACAGGTTAAGTTACACAGAAGCAAGTATTTTGCAATAGATTTCCTCAGCAATGTGCATTTCTACAGAGCTGCCTTTATTATAGGAAAATCAGTGACCATGTACAGTAAGAACTGTTCAGATGCTCTAGTAGTGAAAATTAGCTGGCTCTTGTCAATTCAGGAGACCAGGAGAGTAAAAGGAGAGACAAGCAACCCACTAGCACAGAAAGTGCATTTCCATACATCCTGAGGAATCCAATACAAGTAAACATCCATCTCCCAAAATAGTTGCATCATTGCTAAAATACATGTCATTTCATGTGTGGCAGAAGATACAGTTCAGCCTCATTTCCTCAGTACTGACCTTGTGTGTCCTCAAAAGTTTAAGTTGAAGAAGAGAAATTGAAATTTTTTACTCTGTTTTTACCACCACCACCATGAAGGATGAAAACTTGATTTTACAAACTCTTGCTCTGTGCCCATATCTCAGTCTGTTTCTGCCAGTCTCTTTCCCTTTGGCAATATTTGAACTTTATGTTCAATTTCAGCCAAATAAGACAAAGGGGCCTCAAAGGAAGTTTCTTGGAAATAGGCAGGCAAGGAAAGGAGAGAGGCCGCATTAGTGACCCAGAGATGGAGAGGCTAAGGCATGCATTCTGACATTATTAATCACCTGAGATATCCCCAGAAAAAGAAACTTGGTGTTCCCCAGCAGTCTCTGAATATTCCAACTGCCAGCCAAGATTAGATTGGAGCTCATACTTATTAGACCCCATAAGGCACAGTCATCCACTGGGAACCAGGTCTTAATAGCCTTGTGTTTCTGGAGGAACTGTTTTTCTCTCCCTCTCTCTCACAGTCCTGCTCCCTCTTCTTTCATTGTCTCACAAATGAGCTTCATTTTTTCATGAGTCTGTTATAAACTTAAAAATCTGCTAAAACAGCCTCCTTCTGTATTACCCTGATTCCACTTTGCTTCTGTGGTGAAATGCAGCCTCTGAGCCCTTCTGCTCCCCTTCTATGACTGCACCCAGACCCTGGGACCAGCAGCCTCTGCTTATCCATTACTCCACGCAAAGAAGGAAGGCACCAGAGCCCAGCAGCAACAAAGGAGCAAGGATTACCCTCTACGAAGGCTGAAAGGGAGTTTCCCTGTCTTTCATCACCAGGAAAGTATTCTTTGCCCATCTCTTTTGACAAGAGAACTTCCACCCTGCTCACTTCTCTGCCCCACAAAGATGTCCCTAATCTATAGGTGGTTTACAATTTACATGTATGAGTCAGGATGCTCTCAAAAGCAATCTTCAACTAAGCTGAGCAGAGAAAGTGATACAAAGACAGGAACAATTAATGTGCAATGACCCCTTCTCTAAAGAAGGGTATTTTTTTAATTATGAATGGACATAATTACTTGAATTTTCTATACAGAGTCGTTTGTCTCAATAAAATAATACTGTCTGATCAAAGATAAATTTTATGATAAGGAATGTGTCAGGGGAAAATAACATCTATTCTACAAGGCAGTTCTATTTTTGCACATTAATCTGGCAACATTAAAACAATGCACAATGATTTTAATTTAAGCAAAATAATCAAAATTATTTAATTAAATCGAGGTTTTGTCATATGGAACCTTTAAATATTTTATTCCACCAGCAAAATCTGCTGATGCACGTGGAAGAGCTCCGTCTCTAAAGCAGATGGAAACAAATTCTGGATACACATTGCCATCTTGTGGAGCTCTCCCTGACAGAGCATGCTGCAAAGACCTGAAGGTTTGCTGTACTCGAGAACCACTCCGTTCGGAGCTGGCATGGATGTTTAACATAAAAAGATGCATAAGCAGCAGAGATTCTCATACGCAGGATGCGCTGCCAGATAGAATGTTAGAGTTCGGGCCCACTGAATCTCTATTGGGATATCTTAGTTGGGCAGTAAGACAAAAAACCTTTCACTCTTAAAGCCCTGCTTCAAATCAGAAGTCAAACAAATAAATATACTTTTCTCTTCCATTTTATGAGAAGTATATAGCTGCTGAAGTCCTCTGTTTCACATTTAAGACCACACTCAACAAGCAAGGTGACTGAACATTTATTGTGTTCAGAGCATTGTATCCTTTAGGGCAGGTTTGAAGAAGAACAGTGGGACAATGGGGGAAAATCTGAAGTTCTCCTACTTAAGAACTAGCAATTTGTAGACACAGACATACAGTTGTGTCAGCTTGGCGAGTTTCCAAACATGAAATTTCTTTCAAAAAATGAGATATTTAGCAACAAGCTCAGATGAGTCAGGAATTCTTTGTGAAGTGATCAATCAATACCAAATAAAACAAGCCCCAGAAATTGAGTCATATCACCACAATACTCAGGAAATAAAAAATTGAGCCCTTCTGGCTGTTACTCCTTTTGTGGCCTTTTGCTTGCTTAGTCTCTGTTTATTCTCATCATTAAGAGTAGTTTCCAGCTATTGCACTTCAATTTTATTTTTTTGGGTTTTTTCTATAGAGTCAATTCGTGGATGAAGCAATTTTTGTCCTCCTGGTAGAGTATTAAACAACCTCCAAACTTCAAACTCGAAATCTTTTTTTCTCCTGAGTCAAGTGGTGCCAGCCCTAAAGCCTTTTAACTGTGATGTAACAAAGCCTAGTACACTCTCTAGCAATATTACTCTTATATTTATCAATTGGGATGACCACTGGTAAGCTACAGCTGTGCTGAAGACAGGCATGGTGCAAGAGGCTGCCTGGTCTTCTGCACTTATTTTTTGATGAAGGCTACCCTCATAGAGGTTTCATAATACTTAAATCAAGACTTCGCTGAAAAGCTGATGAAACATTTAATGAAAAGCTTTGATGAACCCCAAAAACAATGACGTTGATGGACAGCCACTCTGTGGTCAACACAACTAATATGAGAGGTAGGATGAAAGTCATCATCACCACATGGAAATGAGACAAATGGACTTCTCATCAGGTAGCATGGTTTGGGTGAGCAAGAATATGAGGCTGCAGTGTTAGAAGAAAGGAGCAAAGATAAATCCACTGCACCTCAAAAGATAGCTTTGGGGTCACCCAGTGATACCTTCAAGGTTAGGCAAAGATGAAGACACCCACTTTTAATCAGTTCAACACAGAGTATGCACTGCTCAAGCTTGAGACTAAACAGATTAATTGGTGGTCGTGGTCTTTTTTGTAGACTACCGCCAGTGAAAAGGATAAAAACAGCCACTCTTTGCCGCAAGCTGAAGTCATCAAAGGTGTCAGGAAGGGAAGTTACAGGTGTGTACAGCTGTATACCAATAAAAACAAAAACGTGAGTATCACTGTTCAGTAAGCAGAAGGAACACAGCTTTGGACTGACATTAAGTTGTACTTGAGCAATGGCTGTGAGGAAGCGTTTGCAGGCTGCATTTAATGCCACCTACAATCAATGAGTTCTTACTGATTGCTTATTCAGTTGCTTTCATATAAGTAGAAAGAACAGGAACCATAAACAGAGATGCCAGAAGCACATGCCAGTAGTTACATGTACTTGATATATCAAGCATGTGGGAACCCAAAATGCAGAGAATATTTCTCTGCCTGTTTTGACGTGTTTTACCCCCCTGAACAACACTGTTTTTGGCCTTTGTCTACGGGAAACTTTGCCTACCCTCTGGGAAGAATTTGAGTCTACAGTGGTGTGAATTAGGTGATAGAATACTATGTGAGGTTACCACAGGGTGAAAAATTTAGAGTTTTTAAGTCTATTTGCATAGTAAATAGATAAAAGCAAAAACCATCAAAATGGAGGATTGTTGTTGTTCTCCAAACCTTCTTCTTCTCCTTCTTCTACTACTCCATACTCTGCAGTAGAAGTAGTTTGGGATGAGTGGATAAAGAATTCCGCAGTTCCTGTCTACGTGATTTAGGAATTTGTTGGACATTGGTAGAAACGTACAAATATCTTGCGTTTTAAGTTTTCATTGGGTAATTTACCTTTAAAAGGGCTGTGAAATCTTGATAAGTTGTCTTCTCGCTGCATTCTCTGCTCTGTGCTGTGTCTAGGCCATGCCAGTGGCTTGTACTCCTTAGATAAGAATTAATAAATACCTATCTGGAGACTGAGAAGCATGAAGTCCCATTCGCCTCCTTTTTTCTCCTGGCAAAAATCTGAATGTCTCCCCCATCAGGGAAGACAACAATTAATGACGTGGACAGCATTAAAGCATATCTAAATTTCAGCAAACTTCTAGGCAAAACTACACCCACTGATTGCAGTTCTGTACAGATCAACTACATCCTGCATTATATACTTTTACGAATTTAGTGCTTTACGATCAAATTTTTATTACAGAGTTTTTCCTCAATTTTTGCCCCAGGGAGGAAATCATTTAACTTTTTTTTTCTTATATAACTTCTTTAAAATAATCATTGCTACCAACCAGGATGGGCCCAATGAAATTAGGAAGAAATGTTCAGAATTCCAGTCACAGACTGGGTTGGCAGATAGGAGCAATCAACAACCTGCATTATGAACTGAGCAATTTTGTTACCAGCATCATTGAAAGAATAAATATACTGTCACATAATGTCAGTGATTCAGAATAAAGTCATATAAATGTCAATTCCTACAAACTGTGGTGGCAAAGGTTAGAAAAATATCTTAGGTTATTTTTCCAGTCACTGTATAAAGGTGATTCAATATATTCCCCTAATTCCAGAAGTTGTAACTAAAAAGAATACATCTTTGGCACATTCACAAAGCACCTCTTGCAACCACCATACATTATACTCAGACAGTGAACTAGTTAACAATGTCAGCTGGCACAAAAGTTTTCTCCCTAATTACAGTTAGTTCAGAAATGGTCTATGATTCTAAATACTATGGACCATGAAATAGAGAATCTTACCTCATACATGCTTCTGCTGACAGTAGACATACAGGAACAAACAAAAATCATTTATCCCAGTAACATTCTTGTGCATCTGTTTCCTTTGAATATAGCTTGGTATAAAATTAACCCTGAAACTTCCATAGCTAGAAGAACAATCATGTTGATGCAGTGTAACATAGACTAAGCAAATCAGAAAGAGCAACCAGAACCACATAACTCAGGATAAATAAAAACCAAAATCAATTTATCAGACTACCTGTCACACATCTGTGTGCAGCGGTATGTTCTATCACCTGAGAACTAGGTTTGATTTCTAGCACTCACAAAGGATATACTGCAGAATATAAACAGTAAGAGGTGATCCTGTAGTTTCTGAGACAAAACACACTGATACTCAACCATACAAAACCTTTACCTAGAACCCAGCATTATAGGCAAGAAAATCTGAGAGTATCTGAGGCTTTGACCTGGAGGATAAGAAAAGCCCTTGAAGGGAGCAGGTACTTGTAGAAGATCGAGACCAGGAGGCTCTGCCAAAAGCAGAAGAGGCTGGCATGCCTTTCTTTTTCTTTCTTTATTTCTTCCTAAGGAGAGTATCAGATAAGTTTTTAAAAACAGCAAATTCAATTGAGAATGCAGGCCTGTGATATCATTACACACAGACCATCAACCGATTACAGCAGCCAAAAACAACCAGTGGGCCCCTGATCTGCCTTCCACAACAGTGGTGTAAAGAGATTGTCTCTGTTTTTAAAAGAATGTAATTTATCCAGATTTTTAACATTATAACCAATGGCAGATTTGGCCCAGCTTGCTGAGTGGCCACTAGGGCTCACAATATACATGCAATGATCCACAGATGAGCAGTGAAGTTTCAAAAACACGTTCTGTCTTTTTTTTCAAAGTGTGTACAATGAATATTAAAAAACCTCCTGAAGTTCACACTACCACTTGCCCAGAATCAGCATCACAATCCCTATTATACACTGCACTTTGTGGAATGTTAATGACTATTTAATTCAGAGTGGATGTGTAAAGAGTAAGGGCAGTGACAGGGATACAGCATATTATAAGTGCAAATTGTACTGTAGCTTTATATATTCCTTTTCCTTCTTCTTTATTTCATGAAGACTTTTTCCTTCCAAAATTAACTATTTTTGATAGCCTTGGAGGACAGAAATTGAAGTTTCCACATCAAAATGGTTAAGATAGCCATAGGCCAATTTTGATTTAGGAAAAAGGAAAAGCTGCAAATGTACTAGAATGCCATGCCAAAGGTTGGGGAGATCAATTGAGTCATAAAGGAAATGGATAGGAAGCTTCATTAAAAGTGTGGTATGTGGAAACTCCCTGTAAGCCACAATGCTTTGTAACCTCATATTTGAGTTCTAAATGTATTTGCATCAGATTTCAAAGAATTATAGCACTGAAGTATCAGGAAGCTTTAGCTAGGTAATAGGAAGCAAAGTGGTGTAAACAGCCAATTATTTAAATAATAAGAAAGACTGCATACATGACATACAATCTGCATTAGCATGTATCACTTTTTCCTTCCATACTCTGAAAAATATCCCAGCTAATACATCAATCAGAAGTAGAGTCTGAGGACTCCATTTTCTGGACCTCACTACAGCTTCAATTTATTAACTCAAAAGTGCTTTATCATCCTTTTTAATTGCTTGGGGTTTTTTTTTCTGACAGGGTTTCTTGTGGCATGAAAGAGCCAGCATTCAGACAGTATTCATTTTAGGCAGCGGCAATCTAGAATTAATAGGATCTACTCCATTCTGGTTTTGTGACTCTATTCTCTCAGTGCATGCCTTCCCCAAATCATCACTCCAGTAAATCCCAGTCTAAAATTAAATCATTATTGGACAAACATATCTTCTGATGAATGCTTCCTTGAAAAGGCAGTCACAACCTAAACTTCTTTTTTGTTGCAGCAGGCACTTGCACAAAACTGTACTGTGAATTTTCTACTGAGTATGCTGGCACAAAAACATGCGCACCTGGCAACTGCTGAGTATCCAGAAGAACCTACTTGGTGTCAGAGTAAGTTCTGCTTTGTCTGAAGGAGAAGCAAGGGCTTTTAAGAAGCTGTAATACTTTCCAACACAAACACAAGCTGTTAAATTTGGGGACACACCTAGATTTCAGATGCTCTAAAATACCTTCACACCCTGGTATTAGATATGGCTCTATGTTTTAATTTGAGATACATAAAATATAGCATGCTATATTTCTACAGAGGAAGTTCTTGGCTAGAAATGTGTCCACATTTCTATATTGCATTCTCCTCTTGGCTCATCAGACCCATTCCTTACTTTCTTTTTCACCCTTCCATGCTCAAAGCAGCACAGTGGCAGCACAGTGCAACAAGAACTGTGCTTTTTCCAGGACAGAGATATTAAAATTGTTGCTGCTTTGGCTTTGTATAATGTTCATTAAGTGGGAGGTGGGGAGGACTGATGGAGAGGACCTTGCTGAATGCATGTGTAAAGGTTAGAAACAAAGTATTGGGGAAGGGAGGGAAGGGAGGGAAGGGAGAACCAAGTAATTAAAATCCTTTTGAAAAATTAGGTTGTTACCTAGCCCTCCTTGATGTTTACTCAATTTATAACATCTTTTTCCCTAATTAAAATAATGGGGAGTTTTGTTAATTTTTGAGTAGATGCGTAACCTACTTATTTACTACCTCACATAAATAATGTTAAAGCCAGAGAGCTTACTTTAAGACTCATTCTTTCAAGCTGCAATTCTGGGCAAAATTCTGAACACAGAAAAAAAACAGGAAAGGCTTGTGTTGCCTGCACACAACTCCTGCCAAATGTATGCCAGCAGGATTTTATTTTACCAGCAGGACTTCATTATTTATGTCCAGCATTTTAGCAAAAAATTATATGCAGCTAAAGAGCAAGATAAAGACTGTGGGAGCATGGGGGGTAGGGGTCAAGAAAACCTAAAGATTGAAAAACAAGAAAAAAAGAAAAGTAAGAATAAAGAAGTAGAAGGGCCAGCCTTTTACTGGAGCCACATAACAAAGATAAGATGGCACCACGTTAGCCACATCCAGCCTGACCGAAATCCCAACACCTGAGCACTGCTGGGCTATACTTTCCTGACACCATGTGGTTCATCCGTAGAGGTGCATTCTGTCGGTCACCTGAACGTGCTCCTCCACCCTCAAAGGAAGCTGTATTTAAAGGTGCTTTTAAAGCCTCTGGTCCTCAGCCTACTCTCAGTTGAGTTACAGGTCCTAGGATGGTCTTTCATAAGAGGGCCACATTATGTCACCTGAACTTTATTTTCATTTCACTTCAGCCCTTTACCTTTCAAACTACGTTTCTTTCATTCATACCCAGAATAGTGTTCAATTCAGAAGTCAGATTAAGTATTTCAAAAGATCCCATCTAAGAGGAACCACATGCACGTTCTGTGAAATAAAACACCTACAATTTTAAAAACGAATTCACAGCAACAAAAGAGAGCCCCAACACAAGTTAAAACCAAGCCTGACATGTAACAGACTTGACCCCTCCAACACTGCTACTAGAGAAGCAAGCCAGAAAACAAAACATACCAGCCAAGAAGAACTGCAAAACAAATGCCAGCATGATCATCATTTTGTTGAGATGATTTGTGTCTCAAATTTAATTATTATTGAGACCCAGATGTCTTCAGACTCTCTCAGCTGTAAAAAAATCTGCTCCTATTAACTGTGATCAGTAGTCAGGAAAAAAAAAAACTCCACTTGCCTTTTAAATTTTTATGTCTAATCAACAATTTAAATGAGTACAATTATGTTTATTTCTGCTTCATGTAAGGCAGCCATCACCACAGTTCCTATGCATTTTCAAGTCTTTAGGTCATTCAATGAATGCTTCACAATGGACCCTGAACTCCTTGTGTCTCCAGTGTGCATTTAAACCAAGAATGTTCAAATTCTCATTTTCTTGCTGATTTCTCTTGTTTTTAACCTTTCTATTAATATAATTCTGTCAGCAGTAACATACATACAAAAAAGATTTTCTTAGCAGGCAAGCATTGCAAATTGCAGTTTAAATTCACTTTTATTTCATCCATTAGCTTACTCCACAGTCAGGTGACTTCATTGAAGAACCTTCCTCATCTGCCCGGAGTTTTTTAACTACAGCATTTACACCTTGATCTTTTGCGTCGAGATGTAAATGTAACAAAAAAAAAATTAAAAAGAAAAATTAAGGGCTCTTGAATGGATACTAGAAGTCAAATAAGAGACTATGGAGAATCATGGAAAACATAGCAACTACTGGTAGTGTATTTGTTTATGAAAAGGAAATTAACTGCAGCATTTACACCAGATAAAGCTGGTGCCTATCACCAGCTTCAGATATAAGTCATTACAGCAGCTATGCTCCAGTGATGAGCAGCATTTCCTCAGTCTTCATATTAAGCCATTGCTCTGCAAAACTCATCTTTGTAATTGAAAGCACTTTCTTTCTTCAGTGGAAGTCAGTGTCATGAACAAATCATTATCACATATAATTTCTGAGCACACTCACAGTTCCATTTATTTTAATTTCTCTCCTCTGTTTTCCACTGTTATGTCCAGTGGACACAGTAAAATCCTTGAGGAGGAACCATTTCCAAAGAGACATTTCTACTAACGAACAAGAAATGCAATTGATTTCTATATCAGTTTTAAGTATTTCATAGATATCAAAGAACAAGACACAACTACAGAATAAACAAAACAAAACAGATTTTACTGTTTAGGTAGACCCTGAACTACCCTGGGATGTCTTTGGAATCCACTCAGTAAAAGTTTGTCTTGCAGGGGCACAGCGTGCTATGCCAAGAGACAGCACCCAGCTGGTTTTGGGCACAAACTGTGGGGGTTTCTGTATCCAGGGGCTGCAAGGGTGCCCTGCAGGGAGGCATTCCACAGCTGTGTTGTGTAATCACAGCTGTTTCTAGCTGTGCACCCCATGTCCCACACCAAAATTTCAATCAACCGTATGGTGCCTCTGTCCAGACGTTTAAAAAATGTGACAGCTGCCAGGAAAGGATGAACAGAGAATGGATGGGGACATCGTTGAGAGCATGGATGGAGATGAGCCCTTTGGAGGTTCTCCATAGAGAGAGGTGCTCTGAATGGACTGCAGCCCACAGTGAGGATGCCCTGAAGGGACTGTGGTCCACTAGTGATGCACACTAGAGTAGGGACACCCCTGAAGAGCTACAGCCCATAGATGGTTGTAGATACAAAAATGCTGCTAGCAAGGATTTTCTTGCTATTTTCTAAGTCTGTGAGAGACTTTTCTCGCTCACAGAAGAGGTAGCAGAGTTATGTAAACAGCCAAACACCTCCAGCCGTGAAAAGTCTTGTTTATGGTACAGTAGAAAAATATTTTGACAATGGATGTTTTAGGATTTTAGCCAATCACCCCAAGGGGTGGCTGATCCTTGTCCGATTAGACTATGAAGAAAAAATTCTATAAAAGAGTTTGTAAAATAATTAAATCAATCAATCTTGCTGCACAATTCCTGCCTGCTGGATCTTCTCTACTCCTCCTCCCTACAGCTGCGGGACACGGTGATATACCCTAGGGCCTAGTCCTGCAGTAATAGATGATCACTACCAGTAGCAGGACATTTCCAAAGGGACTATGACTCACAGAAAACATATGCCAGTGCAGAAAGTTCCCAAAGAGACAGTTACCCATGCATAAACCATATGGAGCAGAGGAAAACAAGAAGAAAAGATTGGCAGAAGGAAAACATTAGGTGTACAACCCCAACTCAGGCTCCCCAAATTGTGGCTGTTTTGCTTATGACTGGTCCCTGAATGAAATCCCACCAGCTCAAGATAATCTTACAGGAGACCATGTGAGAGGTACATGAAAGGTGGATGCCCCACTGGCTCTTTCTGCACACTGAGAGAAAATGGGTTTCTTTCAGTCCTAGAATTAAGAGTTTCACAAATACTTGTTTCCTCCAAGTGCTACTATATACCCCAATCTTCTGAAAGACTATTAAATCTGAAAGTTTATTATGTGTAAGTCATATGAAATATATGCTGTATGATTTCTTCTTTTTAAGGTAACTAGTAACTGTCAAAGAGCACCTGTTTCTAGGCAGACAGCAGGCATTAACACTAATGACTTCATAGGTAGTATTCTTGCCTCTAAGATGGTATTCAATAATACGCCAGCATGGTGTCAGGCTGAATTATTGGCTGCACTGCCTTTTAGATGCAATATTAAACTTATATCTGAAGTATTTATGGTCCTCAGAGATCTCAACTGCACTGTGAACAAGGTTTTCCTTGGAGTTCTGACTAAATCACATTTTTGCAATTGCATTCTGTCAAACTAAATTTTACACTGCATTTTTGTTTAAATACTCTACACTCCTTTGCCTCTTGTCTTCAACTGCTGTGCTGTACCTGTGCACACTTTTACAACCCCACATGTCAAGAAGTGCTCGACAAGGTCATGCCACAGCTTCAATGGGAAAAGAGCTTTTATTTCACTCAGACTTGAGAAGAGTGGTACAACTACATTTCCCCCTAGAAGTACAAGTCATGAACTGTTAATTTGAAGTGGGACAGGCTAGACATTGCAGCATCTAGAGAAAGCATTAAAAAGTAGTAGCCAGTGGCAACTTCGGTACTGCCAGTTTTAAGTAAAGATTGCTTTCGATGCAGAATCTTTTCAAAGGTGTAACACTGGTGATTCTTTCTATGCAGAATTTGGATTTTTACATTCATGGTCATTATCTTTGCATTTCTGTTTGTTACAGAAGCAGAACCAGCAACTTTCTAGTGAAAGCTTGTCATTCCAGGTTGACATGTTACTGAAGTAGTCAAGAGAACTAGTAACAGACACTTCTGCACTCACGGCATACAATTTTCCCATCCCCTCCATCTTTTACAAGCCTTCCAGTACAAGTATTATGGCATGCTATACTTAAAAGCAAACCACTGTTCAGACCCCACAAATGCTTCAAAAATGCACAGAAACAGATAGTGCATCCAGGAAAATGGAATTTTCATACCTATGGCAGATAGCTCTTCCACTTTATGGGTGACACCTCTTTCTAACAACTTGAGGAAGGCATAAAGTCTTTCTTGGATTATATAAAGTATTTAAATTTGTGTGGAAAACTGCAGACAGACTATACCACCCTTTTTGTGAAAAGACTGGTGTATTCACCATTCAGTGAGCCAGCTGTTGACTCCCTGCTCTTTGAGATCTTTTTTTCTGGAACCGGAATCTGGTAAATAACTTGCTCTAGAAGATTGTCACCTGCTTCCTTCCAAGAAAGGAGAATTCTTAGGTGAATTTCAAATTAGATAAAAAGTCTCTTATCTAAGTGACATCAGAGAAAACAACAAAGATACTTCAAGATGTTTTTATCACCTGAGATTCCCAAACAAATCTAGAAGCTGTCCCACTGAAGACTTCTCACAGCTTGTCCACAAAATGAGTCATAGATATTCTGAACCCCTTCATGTTTTTACATGTTTTTCCTAGAGAATCATTCCTTATTCTGATTTAGTCTCATTATTTGAAAGTTATTTCAGATAAGCAGAGTTCAAATAAGCATATCGACAAGTGGAGTTACTCAGCAGCAGCTACAGAAATTAAATTTACATCTACTTTAGTCAGAATTAACTTTCAAGTGTGAACAATCTCCTTATTACATTGTCAGAAACAGAGCCTGAATTACAATGACCTGTTTAGAATACAGCTACACAGATATACAAGGAAAAATAAAAAGTATGATTTTCAGAAGTACTTTATCAAAGCTTTTATGCAAAAGTCACTGCCACAAGACACAGAGGACAGGCCACAGAAGCAGCATTCCAAAGCAGACACACACACATGTGAAAAATGTATCATGGAGAAAAAGAATAATTATACATGTATTTCCAATTATACATGTACTTCCTGAATTCATTTTTAGAGTAAAATAAATACATCCATAGACTGAGACAATCAAAATTTTATAAATTTTTAAAAATAAATAAATACATACAAACAGTCCCTGCCTAGACTCGCCTGCCTTAGCAATCAGCAGTCCACTAAGCAGGAGGAAGGAATAAGAATTCTTCAGTTCTGATTTGTTCTTTTCTGTCATGTGAACTTTTCATTTAAGAAAAGCAACATGGCAATAACTACTCAGGAAGGGACACACAAATTATGTTAGAAAGAAGAGATTCCTGCTGGTACAGCAATTCCAGACACAGTTGTGTTGATCCCATTTGGACTGTAAGCCAGACATCTTCTCTCTTCTGGTATTTTCAAACAATAATTATTGCTTCTTTAAAGGATTTCCTTTTGTAGAATTAATGATAGCAGCAGCATAGATACACACACGTTTTGCAGATTGATTGTTACAATACCTAGCTAATTTATTTATATGATCAAACCAATATTGAAATCACTAGGGTTCTATGTCAAGACCTTGGAAACCATGGCAGGGCCACAGCTTGAATTTTAAAGTGCCTAAGGAGAATTTTTAAACATTGGCTGTTGATCATTCTCTGGAGAAAGCACAAGTCAATTCAGTTTGAAAAAAAAATCTGACTCATGTACTATGCAGAAATGGCAGCAGCTGCATTTAACAAATGATTGATACATAAGCATCAGCATCCAGAAAATGAAGTTAAAATTGTTGCAAACATTTTATAGAGGAACAATGAGGGAAATAAATAAATAAATAAATAAATAAAGCTTAGAGGGATGTTTCATTCCTTTCCCATTATTTTCTTTTAACAGATTTTGGTTTTGTGCACTTTACTCTTCAGCTTTTACATGTGAAACCTTAGGTTGTAGACAGAAGGACATTGCACATTCTAACTTACATGAAGGATGATGGTGTAATGAAACAACAGTACATATATGTGAACTAATTTGAATGCCCTTTCACCGATATGCAAAGAAAGATAAACTTGTTTTACATTTACAGACATTTCAGTTAAAGAATTTGTGGTTTAGTTCATATGTTAATATATTTTAATTTATGGTTGTCTCTAACTAAGGTGTATTTAATGTATATATATTCCCCTTTTTATCCTGATCTTCACTTTAACTGCTAGCTTTGTGCATAAACGAATGACTGCATTAGAAATATATAAAAAAGATAATTGAATGTAGCAACTGAAAAACAGGGAAAGAATAAGTAGCTTCTTTAAGAAAGAAAAATATGGAGCAGATTGACATTTTTGTTGAAGTAAGTAACATAATTACAATGCAAACAACAGAAGGAAAAACATCTTTCTTTAGTTTAAACACTGGAGATATGGAAAGGGCCATATTTTTGAGCCTTAAGCCAACGATCATCTCTCAAAGAACCAAGTGCAGGATTCACACCAACATCCACATGAACTCAGATCCAAAAGGCTTTCAGGGCTAGGTCCTCCACCTCAGCTCTGTCATGAATTTTACTGGCTGTAGTAAAAGCTTTGATTGTTAACAAACCAAATACATTATTTCCACTGGAGAGGATTTTAAAGGCCCTCCTAAGAGAGCCAGCTGGAAAGCTGTAATGTCTAAAGCTTCTGATGAAGGGTTCACATGGCCATTAGACACTTTACCTTCAGACTCCTTTTCTTATTTAAATAATTTCTTAAGGAAGTACCCACTAAATGAAAACTGTGGCTTGCTTCATCACAGCGTGGCACACACATCGTCTCAGTCAATATTAAGAGAGAATTAGGCAACACTTATTAGCCATTTTGAAAGGCAGGAGGGTGGACACGGGCCATGGATTTGTAGTCCCTAGTATACAAGCAGACACAATCTTGTGAAAAAATCAAATCTACCTCTTTATGAGAACTGGCCTGGGTTTCTAATTGATGCCTCTAGCAAAGAGGCTCAAGAGATACGTCTGATGCTAAAGTGATGCTACTCTTAATCATATGCCAAGAAATAAATGAGATCTTGTGCTATAATTAGAGCAAGCTGTTAGCCTCCAGCGAAAATATTATACCATCCACTGGTCTCAAGAAGGGAATTCCTAACTGTAGCTAAATATCAATGTTGCCATACATAAAAGAGCCATTTGAACTGAATCTACTGCTAAGTACACATTCAGCTCTCTATGAACACAGAAAATAGAAATAGTAGCTGGGAACCACAACCTTCTCAAAATAAGCTTTTCCATATTGATGCCATGATGATTTTTTGCCTTTTCTTTTATACTCCTTTATATACCTTTTTATAGCTTTTGTATTCTTAGTGGTTTTTAGCCTACATTCTTAGATTTATTTGTCAAGCTAGGAGACTAAACATTTTAGAAGCTTCGTAGTTAGGGATCAAAATGCCCCCAGACCCCAAGGTCCTCTCCAGAACACATTCTGTAAACTAAGATAGAACCATCCATGGAAAGGTTCCTTGGGGAGGGGGGCTCACTCGAGCCTCTCATTGGGGAATCTTTGATAGATATGCTAATTAGTAAGACCTATAATGTTGTATCCATTATAACACTATTGTGGGTGGGCATTGCAGTGTGCTTTTCAGTGCATTCCACCTGGACGTGGTGCACCCAAAGATCCTTAAAATAAATACTGAGTTAAAACCCCTTTTTCCCTTCTAACCGTGTTTGATTCTTGATTTTAAGACCAGGAAAAGGCAAAAACGTAAGCAAAAAACCGGGGCGGGGCCCCCGGGGGGGGGGAGAGAACTTTAAAAAGGAAAAGTATCTAAAGTTTTCAAGGAAGTTTTGTTTACCTTGCAAGATACCAGTCTTAAGTAAAGCTTAATTTGGCCTGAACACCCCATGAAACCACCCCTGCTTTTCTTCACATTCTTTATTTTTTAATCTTCTCATCTGGTTTACACTAATGATAATTAGCTTACTTTCTAAGAGCCTTATTGCTAACAAGATACAAGATAATTCTGTTTGGCCAGTCTGGATTGTAGCATATATTTTGTTTGCTTTTTGACCATGTCTCATCTATTTAAGTAGTAATTTGCTTCCTCTTAGTTCTTTTATAAAAGATTCAAACCAGTGGCACTTAGAGTAAATAAACAGCGTCTTCACACATAATTTACTACTCTTGGCATATAGATGGTCACCTCTGTTTCTCATTTGCAGCACAGAGAGTAGGTAGCTGCAAAACAGAAATAGATCAAATTCAGAGAGTTCTTGCAAAATGCATTAAAAATGCCCTTTGTGCCTTGAGGCTATATTAAATAAAATGTGCATACTTCACTTAATACTGTTATTTTATTGTGTAGTAAAGTTTGTACTGCTGCTCTCTGTGTAGGGTTTGCATTATGAAACTAAATATATCAGACACAAGAGAAGAAATATTTTCTTGCCATATGTCATTATAATCCTTGAACTATTTGAGTAGATTTTAAATTACATTTCTATTATCTGTGTTGTGAAACAACAGTGAGTTAATATGAAACACATACTGATACTCTGATGCTGCAGCCAGACTTATGAAGCCCTTTAGTCTGGTAAATAATCTTGAATTTTTAAAGGGAGACAAAAAGCACAACTTAGGCAAGCTTTGATACCGCAATAATTCCCCCTTCAGGGAAAAAAACAAACAACCAACCTCCCCTCAACAAACAAAAACAGAGAAACAAACCAAACCAAACATAAAACCACATACACAAAACCAACAAACGAAAAAACAACCACAAAACACAAAGCAGGAAGCAAAACTAATGAGAAACAACATCGGGATGAGAACACACAGCAGATAGCAAAACTGGAGATGAACTCACCATTTTCAAAATTTCTTTCAAGGCTTCAAATTACTGTCCTTGCTGGTCAGAAGAATCACTTCATGGTGCTATTCAAGCATACCCCCAGGATATCGTGACACTAAGGGAACAATGAAAGGCAGACATAAAGGAAAAAGCCTCTTATCATAGAAACATAAAATAGTTTGAGTTGGAAGGGACTTTAAAGATCACCTAGTTCTGCTCCCCTGCCATGGGTAGGGAATCTTCCCCTACACCAGTTTGCTCCAAGCCCCATTCAGCCTGGCCTTGAACACTGTCAGGAACAGGGAGACCACAACTTCTCTCACCACCCTCATAGAGAAAAAACTGTCTTATCTACAGGACAGTCCACATTTTTACTCCTTTGTAATTACAACAGCAGTTTAAAAACAAGTCATTCTTAGCTGGTGTTTAGCATGATGTTTTTCCCTGGAATTGTAAACACTAATTTATTTTTTGCTGATAAGTAATAACCATGTTATCTCTAGCTAAACAATATTAGATTAACAAGAAGAACAAATATCCTTGTGCTAAATAAACAGTACATCATGTAGTAAATTGATAATAACAGGTTGCTGTACAAACAAACACCATATACTTTAGGTGGTGCATTTATGGTATTGATACAGGCCACACCTCTCTTGTCAAATATTTTGTTCAGCTGCTGTATATAAAGGAATTAAGGCTGCATAATTACAGCTGGTTTTTTGTTTCACTAGTCAATACAGAACAAACAATTTAACTGCCATCTTTGCGTAATTATTGTTTTCCCTCTTGAAATGGTAGGAATTTGAGTTTCTTATCCACAGTACAAAGTAACCCAATCCTTGATTAATTAAATATTAGCTAAGTTTCTTTCTACAACTCTAAATTGCAGTGCAGTGAGGAGTGACTTGCATCCTGAATCAAAATTATTAATGTAAGTGCACTGATTGATTCTCCTTAAGACAATGAAAAATACATCACTCTGACACGTGGTTCTTTAAGTTATCCACATTTCTATATTTGTAACCTATAAAGACAAGATGGGAAAGGAAAGAAAAGGAAATTTCCCTGTCCACAGCACACACTGAAGAATTATGTGGTTCTAGTAGACTGCACGCTTTGACAGTTGGTACTGTCCAGAGTATCAGCACATAGGGATTCTTTCTTCCCATCTAAGTGAAACTTATGTCTGCACTTCTGTTAAGTATATATTAATGTAAGACTTTAAGCTTCAGCTTTCAAAACATGGCTGCTAATTTTGAGTGTTTCCTCTTTCAGAGAACAAGTCAGAATACAACTGCCTTTGCTTCTGTTCTTTCTCTGTAAAACTGGGGGTGACAGCAATTTGTATTCTAGCTACACTTAGGATTCTCCACTAAAAGTTAGAAACATGCTGTTTGAGGGGCTTTAGGGAATGCTTTGGCAAATATCCTCAGAAGAAAGTTGCTGTTGCTCACTTGTATACTGCTGAAACCAGCTGTTAAGGATGTGCTTCTTCAGCTAGTTTAAGGAGGCCAAGTTACATAAATAAAGCAAAGTCTGCAGGCAGTCTTCATTGGCCTAGTAGGAATGATTACCACCTCTCCCAGACAGGCAGAGTGCCTCTCTTGGGCTCCTCAGATTTCATTTCAAATCAAGAAAGAACAAGCTCTCTGGATGCTCAAGATCAACTATGTACAGACTGACCCGGGGCAGTATCCTCTGAGTTTGTGACACCACAATGCCCAATTCTTTTCATCAGCAGTCTCATCCCCATGTGTGCTCCCAGTCAGAGGCTGCAGCAGCAGATCCCCTACAGTGATATGACTGCCTCTTCTGATTTCCAGCTGCAGTGGCAAAGGCTCTGGTCCAAGCCCTACTGACGATCGACTGTTGAGCTGTGCCCCAGAGCCCTGCCCAGTGCTACCCTGTTTTACTGCAGGCATAACACAGCAAGGTTATAGCCTATCCTACAGCTTCAAGATGCAGACCAAAGCCTGTCAAAAGTCGTCAGTTCTCTGCTTTGTTATGTCCTGAAGTAGTCTAGTGTAGTCAGCACATTCCCATTAGTACTGCTGAGGGAGATGCAGAGCACTGCTGCACAGCTCACAGTTTAGTTTATGAACTGCCAGTGGAAGAAATGTGTTGGACAGCATACTGGTAACTGAACAAGGAAGCCTGATGAGAACAACAATGGGGAATACTGCCCGAATTATTTCAGAATCATAGAATCACTTAGGTTGGAAAATACCTTTAAAATCATTGGGTCCAATTGCATCTAGCAGAATTCTAAATTTCAAAATTTTCCAAAGTTCTTTACTAATCTGTACTAATTTGAATTCATCACCTTTTAAATCAAATTCCTTGTGAGGACATACTGAGCGGCAAGATTTAACATGTTCTATTGATGCCATGAAGATTTTTGCCTTTTCTTTTATACCCCTGTTATACCTTCTTACAGCTTCTGTATTCCTAGTGCTTTTGCCTACATTCTTGGACTTGTTTGTTAAGCTAAGAGACTAAACATTTTAGAGGCTTCGTAGTTAGGGATCAGTGTGCCCCAGACCCCAAGGTCCTCTCCAGAACACATTCTGTAAACCAAGATAGAACCATCCAGGGGAAGGTTCCTTGGGGAGGAGGGGGCTCACTTGAGCCTCTCATTGGGGAATCTTTGATAGATATGCTAATTAGTAAAACCTATAATGTTATACCCAATGTTGGGGGGACGCGGGGAAGAGGAGAGACACAGAGACACAGGGAAAGACTCGGTGGGGTACATCTCAATGCATATGACCTGGACGTGTACACCTAAGGATCCTTAAAAATAAATACCAAGGTAAAATCCCTTTTCCCCTTCTAACCGTGTATGCCTCTTGATTTTAAGACCAGGAAAAGGCATCACTATGTGCTCACTCACCCTAATATAAAAGCAGTGGGCTTAACCCAAAGCACAGGGGACATAAGTTTAAATAACATTAACATTTAGACCCTGGGGCAGTCTGCCAAGAGAAACTTTGGAGTTAATACAATCAGAGAGTTTCACAAAGCAGAATAACTTCTGGAGATCCCCCAGTCCTATTGTGTCTGACACTTCTTTTTCCTCTGCCCACTAAGAAAAGTACCCTCATCCTCGTAAGCTTTCAGCTGACACAACAATCTAAGAGACTACAATACTCTTCCAACAACCTAGCAGTTTTCTTATTTTAAGGACTGTTCATTCATTTCTGCGTGCACTCGAGCATCTTCTGCTATTCAGCTCTCAAGGTACTGTGAAGCTCTGCTTTTGCAGGAATAGGGACACCGGGTTTGGTGTGTTCTTTGATACAGCAGCTCGACAGCTCCTCAAGAACAGTTTTCTATCTCGCTTACGGCCCGCAGTGCTGCGGCCTCCCGCAAAGCGAACGCCGACCTCGAGGCCGTAAGACCATGTTACCGCTCCTGCTCGCACGCCATTCCTGGGAAGCTCCGGGTGACTTCCCTATGTTTCCCGGGCACAAACCGCACGCCGGCCGTGGCTGACGGACGCGCAGCGGTTTCGGCCGCAGGTTTCTCGCTCTGTCCATCCGAACACCGAGCTCCTCCTGGACCGCGGCGCGGCTGCCCGAGGTCGCTCCCGCGGACGGGAACGAGCCGCCCCGCTCCACCCCGGCCCCGTCGCTTTCCTCGCCGTCGCACAACGCCCCGCGCCTTTCCGCTCCAGCTCCGCCTTTCCTTTCGGCTCTCCCATGGCCGGGCCGCCGGCGCCCCCGGTCACGCAGCAGGTCCGGCGGGCGCGGGGCTGCGGGCGGCGGCCGGAGCGGCCGGAGCAGGAGCAGCTGCGGGAGGCCGCCCGCTGCCTGGTGCTGGACGCGGACGGGAGCAGCGTCCCCTTCCAGGCCCTGTACGGGGAGCAGAAAGCGATCGTGGTGTTCGTGCGGGTGAGGAGGGGCCGTCGCGGGGCCCAGCCCGGCTCCCGGCGGGGCTGTGTGAGGGCGGGGGTGCGGGCGCTCAGCACGGGATCGGCTGGAGCGGACGGGGAAGAAAGCACAAAGGAGATCAGTGCTGCTCCTGAGACCCCCTGTTCTTTGGTAAAGTGACACACTATTCACCAGAAAGGAAATACTTCTTCAGCCGGGTGTTTAGGGAAACAAGTATCATGTTCCTTGATTTCCCAGCTGTCGAGCCAGCTATCACATTCCTAAAATATCTAGAGATAAAAATATTTGCAAGGCTGCAGGCCCAGTGTCCTTGTTCAGGCTTGGATTAAACCAGTATCCTAATCCAAATTTGGTGGCTGGAATCTTTCCCATTCCTTGTTCCGGATCACCTCCAAAGTGGGTGCAGCCCAAAGTCTACTGCTTCATTGCTGTGCAGTTTTATCTGTTCCTGACACATTCAACTGGGTATGTTGCAGAATTTTTTGTGTTACACCTGTAAGGAGTATGTAGAAGATCTGGCAAAAGTCCCCAAAGCATTTTTACAAGTAAGTACTCTGCCATTAATGTTTGTGGCTGCAATCAAGAAGATTTGTTATGTCCAACTGCAGGCTTATGTAAGGCTTCTAGGAATAAAAAAATGGCTCAGAAGAAGCACTTTCATTGTTTGCTGCAAAAGCAATAATGAATCTGCCTAGGAGACACAGGAAAGGATTTATGGCACTACACACTGTTGCAGCAGCATTATTTCTCCCTCCCCTATTAGCTTGGTGCTCTTTTTACTGCTGTGTTCAGAACAGTTAGACAACATCTGACAGGCATTTCTTTTGGTATTAGCAGTGCCCTGGACAGCTGTCTTCTGACTGCTAACTAGTGGCCTTTCCATTATGTTAGTAGAGCTAACTGATGGTTGTGCACGGAACAAGATCAGAAAATTGATCTGGATTAAAAATAGTATCTTTTTCTATGGTGATCTGTAAGCTGCATTAATAGTGTATCCTGCTCTCCAGGCAGCTGCACAAACAGGAATGACAGCGACAGAAAGGAGAAGTAGAGTGGGTAGGGGTTGCTATCGATGTGTATTTGTTGGGTGGTAGGAGACACCAGAGAAGACAATGATCTCCTGCTAAATGTGGAAGGTCAATCTGTCTCTCCTAGACTGCTGATTGAAATTCTGTCAAACTTTATTCCCAACAGCAGCATAGCCAATGACAGAGACTCAGGTCATTGCTGACAGAAACAGCAACTCTAAGTCCATCTGAGATGGACTAGGAATTTGAGGACAAAAATAGGCAATTTCTTTGTCAGCTTCCCTTCTCAGGACAGATATTTCTAAACTGTTTGATCAGTGTTACTCAAAAGGACATTTTCTTAATTTGGCTCCTCAAATAAATGTATACAGAGAGTCAAAAATATCCACACTTTTCTTAGTGCAAGTATTCTGGTTTTAGGAGGGTGTCTTTTCATAACAAGCAAAATGATTTTATATGGGCAATGATTTTATATGGGAAGGGCAAGTATTACACCCTAGCAGAACAACCTTACACTTACTAACTGTTTTACTGATACCTAAATGGACTTCAGATTTGGCCCCTGTTTTAGACTCAGGCCTAAGGTTGCACCTGCAATAGACAGCAGTGCATGTGAATGCAAGTTATATCTATTAATGGGTGTCCACGTATGTGAATCATAGATGTTTGGGCACCATTTGGGCTGCTTCTTTAGATGTAGGTGCAACTGAGTGGAAATTTTGAGTTTCCAAAATCATAATACGTTCTAATCAATTGAAAAGACAATCCTACCAACGCTGCAGGAAACTCAAAGTTTACGCACCTGTAATTTAAAAGTTATCTTTAAAAATAATTTTTCACTTAATAAATTAATGTAGCTGCTAATTGTGGGTGATATACAAAAGTGCAGTCTCCAAACATGTAAGTAATGTTAACGTCAAATAATTTTAAGTCAGTGCTCTGCAATCACTAACTTGGAATACCAGATTCTGTTAATGTTCTGAAGTCATGTGGAAACACCCAGTTCCTCTTTACAGCTTCAGTACCCATGTTCTGTTCCAGGAATCGAATGTGAGGCTTATAGTTATTGGACAGTCATCATATCATCACATCAAGGTAAATAAAGTAGACATTAAATACAATGTATCTTCTATTGTGTCTTAATGGTCTGTATTGAGGGATTTGTTTTGCTTGAAAAGGTGGTCTTTTGCAATGGCAATAAAAAAGGATAGTATTCATGAGGCAATTCTAATAGCAATACATGAGTAAAGCAAGTAATTAAAACTTTCAGTTTAAAAACCACCAGGGGTTGCTAAGGAAACATCTTTTCCTGATTTCACTGGAAGCTTTGTTTTAATAGAAGCTTTGAGGCTAAAAAATTTTCCACTTTAACATAACAAACACACAGTTTTCAAATAAGAGGGGGGAAGGTGGAGCTGGCAGGGCATCAGTAATTTTTCTGTTGTCAGTAGACCCTAACTAGTTACTGCCTTAACCTTACAGATATTACTTCTTATTTCTGTGTGTGTATGTGTGTGTATGTACACCTCTGTTTTGCAGCCCTTTTGCAGTTTAACTGGGTATACACATGAAATGTATGTAGATCCACAAAGGGAAATTTATAAAATACTTGGCATGAAAAGAGGTGAAGGTAATAAAGTATCAGGTAAGAATACTTTTCTCATCTTATTTAGATTTTCACAAACAAAACAAAAATGCTCTGATAAAATAGTATGGCCACAATGTAAAGAGTGAGTTGCCCACCAGACTGTCTCTCATAGGCTATATTTTGAGAAAACACTGATAGTCAGGAATCTCTAAACTATTCACAGCAGCTGTTCAATGTTGTTGTTCTTATATACTTTCGTATTTCTAGATAACAAGTGTTTTGTGGTTTTGTTTAGTTCGGAGCCCTCATGTGAAATCAAACACACTTCTGGGAAGCATTAGGAGTATATGGAGAGCAATGACTGGCCCAGCTTTTGATTTTCAAGGAGACCCTGCTCAGCAGGGAGGAGCTTTGATTATAGGCCCAGGTGAGCTGCTTTGTTTTGCGTGAAAGTTACAACTGTCTCATTCCGCTGTTTGCTGCCATCTCGCCTGCTGTCCCTGTGGGTCCCAAGGAGACAGTCTTGTGTTGAACTTGTGTGATTTCTGTCGCATGAAGGAATCTGCAAAGTGTCATTTTGTAGTCCTATCTCCCACAGAGGTGGCATAAACTTGATCACAGTCCTGCAGAAATAGATTGGAGTGCTGATGGAACAACTGCCTCAAAGTTTGGAGGGTTTTCTTGACATCGTGGTATTTACCTACATTCTGCTTTCACATTTGATTTGAGGCATTTAATGTGGTTTTAGTAGAGAAGCAGAATGTGAAGGGGGAATTGCAACATGACAGTCATCACATTATTAGGAAACATCATGCTACAGCAGATTTAAACTAGTTAGGTGCTTCAGTGTTTCTTGCTTCTTTAACATAATTAAAATTCAAACATAATTAAACAATTGTCATTGTTTAAAATACAGTATATTGTGCAGTCTATAGGACTAGTACACATTTGTACGATAACTGGTAGGTAGTCAGAATGCTGCTTCAATTCACTTACATCTTTGAATAAATAAATATTTATTCAATAATTTACATGTTATTCTCATTCCAGGCAATGAAGTTCATTTTTTGCACCTTGATAAAAACAGGCTGGATCATGTTCCCATTAATACAGTTTTGCAGCTGGCAGGAGTTAAAACAGTGAATTTCTCAAACAAACCCCAGATTATTGACATATGACACTGATGTAATATATACTTTTTTTAAAATTCGTGCTCTACAAGAACAGTTCTCCAGTGAATTCCAACAAGCATCGGTTCTGTTGTGTCTTTGTGGGACATCTGAAACCTTATGTAGAAAATAAAAGCATAAAATAAACTACCTGACTCTAGAGAGAGACACAAAAGCGCTATTTCCATTGAATACAAGATAATAGAAACAAACTCAGCTGAGAATGATTGCAAAACATCCTGCAGCTTATTATTGCCTCATCAAACAATATTGGTAATATATTTTAAAAATCATTGTTCAAGGTGCACTAAACTAAAAAATCAGACTTTGCTCTGGAAGAATTTGGGATTCTTGCCTTCAGCAGATCAACATGGGCTTTCAATCCAAGACTTCTCAGAATTCTTTTAAAGCTTCCAACACTGTATGACAATTTTGTATGTCACAATTTTGAACACCTGGACTTAAGCTTATGCCTACTTTTGCATCAGGCACTGGCAGAAGTTATGAAATACATTTCACAATTTCAAATAAATATTTTAAATACATCATCCTGTATTGTCTGCAATTCTTTTGTGTGGTACAAAAATGTGGGTTTTAAGACCAAAGAGGTATGTCTTAAATTCATATCTGATCAGATTATCAGTTTTAGAATAAGCCAAATTATTTGTTTTCCTATGAAGATTTGCAGCAGAATGTTCTCCCTTTGTATGTATGTACTTTCTGTCAGAGCAAGAGGTCTCTGAAAAAATTGTCCTTAGTTATTTCTTAGACAACTGAAGTAAGCATAACAGCATTCTGGTTTGCAGTTCTGGCATATTTCATATTAACCATTTATCTACAAATGTTTATGTTCAACATCTATTGCTTTCATTAAAGTAGATGTGCCCTCTTTCATCCAGGAGACACTTCCTTTTAGCAATTTGAAAAAAAAAAATTTCCAAGATTTATGGAGGAGCATATCCTTTTCTGCAATCTCTGATCTTTGGCCTTCACTGTAAAATGCTACCATCCATACATACATGTCTCAACTACAAATTTTCTCCCTTTTTAAGCTTTAATGAAGTTGTAAAATGGCTTTTCGTGAAGATGTTTGTTCCTGCATCCATTAAGGTCACTGACAGGCCCAGAGCAAGGTCTGCAAAGCTTTGCACCATTAAGAGCATGTGAAATTAAATGCACTGTTCCTTGATGAAAAATAAAAAGCTTGCTTAAGAAACATAACAATACTGAAAAAAGTAATTCTATTAAAGATACTATGCTTTAGCAACTTATTCATTACACCCCTATTTTGATACTATGCGTTTAGAAGAAGGATATTATTAATAGAAAAGTACTGTTGTAAGTTCTCTGCTTTGATTAACAGCACTCAGCACAGGGCTAAAGGTAGTCTTGTGCAGACTCTGAACCCCTGTGATTTCAGGGCTGGCCAGAGGCTTCCTCAAACTTGGCATAACAGACTGGGACAGGCAAGCAGCTGAGGCTCACAGGGGAATGAAGTCTGCTCTTCATGAACCACTGCCCCTACAGTCACAAATAAGGAGCTGCCTCCTCCTTCCAGCACTGCTCCTGCTCACCAATATTTTTCAGCATGCCAGAAACTCTGGAATGCATCTGCCTCTCTGCCTTATGTTACTTAAACAACAGACAAAAGCAGGCTGGAAAAGTGGTCATATGTTTATAAAATAAAGACAATAAGCACAGAAAAATTATTTTCAAAGAGAATGAATGATGAATACTCATTTTATTTGTAGAGCTTCCACACTGCTTCATTCACCTGATAATCACAGCCGAGGACACTGATTCTTATTCCACTTTTGTTTTGCAGTTTTTGTTGTTCTTGGTGCTTTTGATTTTAAAGGAAATGTTCTAGCTGCCTCCCTGATTGTTTTGCTTTTAGTAGAATTAAAAAATATATACAATGGTAATAGTTCTGTTGGTCCTAATAAATGCATTTAACTAACTATAGCTGAAAGAACTATGGACTGTTAAAAGGTATTGGAATGAATTAAGCTGTAGTTTTCCAGCTCTTTACGTTCAAGTCATCCACCCTCACCATTTCAATACCGACAAGAACCATACCACAACCTCTGTGTTATCCCAGGAAAATAATTTCTTCAGAAAGGCTCACAAACTGCAGACAAACAAAGAGGGAGGAAAGAGAGGAGGATTCAGCACAAGAGCTGAAGTGTCCTAATCAAGGCATCGGCCCTGCTTTTTGCATCTGGCAACAGCTTCAGAGAGTTTGCTGGAGCACTGCGAGACAATGACTACCACATTCATAATGAATTGGAACAACGATGGCCAACAATCCTTGGATGAATTTGTTTCCGAAGTGTCAGCAGACTTTTAGGTCTCTGGTGTTATTTAGAAAAGATATTTTCAAAAAAGTTATACTGTGAAAAGTGGCAACTAGTTTCCAATAGGTTTTCCTCCGTAAGTAGGCAGGCACACTCAGCAGCGATTGAGCAGTTCCTTAAGGGCTTTCATCACGGCCAATGAGACGGAGGTGGGAAGGCAGTGGTTTTCAGAAGCTGTTTTACCTACTAGCTTGGTTTAGTGCTACAGCTATTTAAAGTAACTGTGTGTTTCAAAGTATCGCTGTGTCTAAGAGGCAGATTCAAACACAGTTACTTTAACTTTCCACGAAAGTTCATTTAATGTTCAGACCAGAAGCCTGCATGTACTGGACTGTTTTCAGCTGGCCTTACAAAGTCCTTGCGCCCCTCTTTTGGCACATGTCATGAGGGGCACCTGGAGGACTGCGACGCCCCAGGAGCGGGCGGGGTCCATGCGGATTGCCAAGGGCGGGAGCGGGAGCCCTCCCCCCCCGGGGCCGCGATCTCCCATCCCGGCAGCGCCCGGCGCCACGTCAGCAGCGCGGGCCGGGCGCGCGCCCAGCCAGGCGGCGCCCGGGGACGGGGGGGGGCGGCGCGTGCCCCGGCCCACCTGTTGCCGCGGCCGCCATGACGTCACTCCCCCGCCGCTCCGCGCCGCTGACGCCACACCGCGCGCCCC
>NW_024581117.1:2675701-2751166 GCF_017639235.1 Corvus kubaryi
GCCGCCGCCGCCGCCGCCCTCGCCGCCGCGGGGTCCCTCCCCTCCCTCCGGCCGCCCGGTCCCCGCGGGATGAGGGCATCGTAGCGCCGCGGCCGCCTCCGCCATGAAGCGGAAGACCTGGGCCGAGGCGCGGCGCCGCGCAGCCCCGGCGCCGCCCGCGCTGAAGAGGACGCGGGGCGCGACGCCGCGGGCGGCGGGGGGCGAGGCGGAGCGGCGGCGGCAGCTGCCCCTTCCCGGGCCGGAGACCTGCCTGAGGATCGCGGGTGAGGGGGCTGTGCCGGGGGGCGGGGGTGTCCCGGTGTCCCGTCGCGTCCCATCCCGCCGGCGGTGGGCGCCGCTCCGGCTTCGGGTGGGAGACGTGCCCGCGGGGCAGGAAAACTTCCCGCCGGCGCGGTTCCCGGCGGGACTCTGGGGCGCTCGGCAGCCGCTGCCGTCCGGGCGGTGGGTCGGTCGGTCCCCGAGCTCTGGCGTGTCACTCAGCTAAGTGTTGTTGAGAACTGCACCGCTCGTCCGGCGGGATAGCTCATCCTGCCGATGTCCCGGTAGCCCGAGCCGCACCGAGCACCAATTGCCTCGTGCTGGCGTTTTCTGGCTGCGAGAGAGAGCAAACGGAAAACAGCGTTAAACACATTTCTGTCCGTTCGACACGTTGTGGGGGGGGGGGGGGGAGAAAGGAACATATTTCTCCACGTATCGGGGAGATGGATACGCACACACGCACATATCTATGTTTCTCCTGATGCAGTAATATCGGCTAATGGGTAAAATAACGGGCAAACGTCGCGCCGCTTCTTGACACGCAAATGCCAACAGCTTGTGCGGGCAGGTTTGCTCAGTATCGTCCTTCCTTTTCGTGACTCCAGGCTCCCAGCCGCGCTTTGTTTTGGCACAGGAATCTGCCTCTTTTAAGAAGCCTATTGAATCACAGCCAGAAAATTCCGAGTTTGAGTTGCCCAGCTAAAGGACGACCTTGAGTTTAGGTTGCCTAACGGCAACAACAACAACAAAAATTACTTTTTAAGTCATGTGTCACGATCTCAGAATTGTAGTGTATTTACAACTTCTCACAGAAAGCAAGAAATAAACCTCCCGGCACATCTCAGTGAAGGGCACAGAAAATGAACAGAAAGTGAACAGAGCAAGCAAAAATATAAAGAACAAACATGCAGAAAAGGTACCAATGTACCTTTTATTTCTGTGCCGAGAAGCAGGGGTCCTTAAATTAACTAGTGTGTCTCCTAGATAACTGTATGCTTAGAAAACCGTAAGATTTTGTTTTGAAAATTTGGCATAGCAACGTAGAAAGAATGTAAACTGCCAGAGCTTACCAGATTCTTATTTTTAAAAAGCTTTAATACTGTCAGGGAGTAAAATCCTAAACATTCCTGCCAAAAATACAGCATTTTAGGCCTCGTCTACCCAGAGAAACATAATGGTGTACTTATCTACAGAACTCTAAGGCTCCAATAACCCCATATGTGTATTTTTTCTATAACAGCAACCATTTATATAGGACATGATGATAGTATGATTTTAAGGTCAAGTGTGGAAACCACTCATGTGATAGATAACGACTTTTTGCTATCAAAGTGATTTCACTACCGGGATCACCACTCAGCCCTGTCCAGCTCACATCTCCAGCAAACAGATCTGTCTAACCATTCTCATGAAGCAGTTGCTTGGATCTGCTAATGTGTGTCTGGCATCAACAGGCCCATTAAATAACTGTATTTTCTCCTTCAAAAAATGTTCACCCATTTAAATTCATTAGAGTGCCCAGGCTTTGACCTGTGTTTTTTCAGTGGGATTTCACTATGTGCAGCAGTACCTAGTATAGTAAATTTGATTAAAGTGCACTAGATTATTATATTTAACAATACTTCATTTTGTCTTGATCTTGCTCTGCACAGTGGCTGCTGTTTATTGTCTAATTTTTAATCCTGATTTGAATTACAGTCTGATTTTTAGTTTGCTACAATGTCATACTTATTTTTTTAAAGAGAAATCTTAGTAAGATAACAGGCTTACCTTTTTATTCAGCTGTTGTAAAGTTATGTCAAAGTTTGAAATGTCAGTTCTGCCTTCTTGTAATGTGGTTCTGAGGAGTTAATTAATAAGCATAGACTGGAGACAAATTAAAGCATAAGGTCTTATTCTTAAAGAATGGATGTACTGGTAAATACTTGAACCACTGTAAAAGCTGAGAGATCTGTGTTAGCTTATCTACTTACAGAAACAGTGTCAAACTTACTAAGAACATTGCAGGCTACCCTTATTTTCATCTTTGCAAAAGACAGAAGCGGAACATAAACCCAAATTGCTGTAAAGATTTATGGATCTTTTCTTGTGTGATGTTACATTCATAAACAGCAAAGTTTCAAATCCATTCTAGGAATTTTATACCCAACAGACTTACAATAATCATTGCATTTCTTTATTTTGTAATTGATTGTATGCATCAGCCGTGTGGCAGAATAACTATTAATCTGAACTGTCTAAATTTTTTTGTTTACTATTAAGGCTAGTTCAAGAAAGCTGTCCTTTTAAAAAGATTGTTTATTTTGGTCTATTAAGATGCATGGTAAGCTTTATCATTTTCTCTTTGTCGACTAGTGCACGAGGCTTGCTGGTATGAATTCAATTTGCTGGAACTGAATGCATTTCTTCTGTTTATTAGAAGCATATTCCCATATCCTTCTGATCTCTGAGAGAAGTAATTTATATGATCTAAATAAAATGTAGCAATGTTCTGTGAGATGCTTGAAAGCTGTTCATTTCCCTTCCTCGGCTGCTTTTCTTTCTCATTGCTCTGATTTTATAAATAACATTTTAAAGAAGAGGTGGAATTATAATGCATAAACCTCAGGCAAAAGGTGTGGGTTTCTCTCTCACCTATTTTCAGTAGTGAATTTTAAAATGAAATAACTACAACGACTATACTTGAAATTAAATTTCAAGTGATACAAGGTCATGGGTCATTTCTTGACATTTGATTGTTCTTCCTGCTGAATGTATATCCAGTTTGTTTACAGTATGGAACTAGCATCTTAAAGGATGCTCTAAGCTGCAGTGTATATACCTATTTTTTTTCCTTCATTGAGAATAATTTTGCTTATACTGTCAGTTGGAGTTGATAATTAAATATTCATTTTAATGTATTCATTGATATGTGGGTTGGTTTTTTGGTTTTGTAGTGTGGTTTGGTTTTTTTTTTCCAAACCATTAAATTGTCTTTTTCCAGGAGTGCTGGCTTGTCATTATAAACTTTGTGTGCCCAAATTTTGTGTATTTTTCTAGAATGCTAAGGACACTTCTAATAAGTTCCATTAAGCTTCCAATATTTTGACTGTCACCACTTTCAATTAGTTTTTATTATGCTGCTATCTCAGTACCAAACCTGTGCTTGATCTTTTATCAATATGACTTCACTTACTTGTGAGTCTTTCCCAAAGTTAAGATTTTAAATACATGTTTAAGGCTTTTAGTGTCTAATCCAGCACTGAAAGCACATGAACATATGTATTCTTGTGTATCAGTCAAGAGCAGCAGAGTGGAAGCTCTCTGTTTAAGTGAAGTAACAGCGTTGATCAGTCATAACATGGCACTGAAAATAATGCTTTCATAGTTTTTTGTTTAAAAAAAAAGTTCCTTTATCTTTTTAGTGTGCTTTCATTTCCTTTATCACAGTCCAGGCTGTTGTTCTAATTGCCAACTCTATCATTAGCTAAATTTGAAATATAGTGATGTCTGAATGAATTTTTTCAAGGATAGAAAGGCTAAAAAGAAAATCTTAAACAACTTTGCTTTTTGTCTTGTCATTGCAACAGGATTTGCCTTTTATGTTTTCTCTCATGTCTTTCAAATATTTTGAAGTTTTTTAAGTCAAACACGACAAAATTCCATATACCAACTCTGAGTTTAGATATACGCTCCTCTTACAATAATAAAAACTCTTTGGTTGCATTCCTGATGATTCAAAACAGACTAGCATTGGGTTTTGTAGTACTGTCAGTCTCTTGAGTTTCTCTTCTAAGGCATCTATTTAACAATAGAACTGTAGAATTTCTGTTTGTATTAAATAATGTTTGCTGATCATATGTAGACTTGTCTTGCCACTAGTGCCTGTTTACTATTTAGTTGTCACTTAAAGTCATGGAATGACTTAGGTTGGAGGAAGCCTCTAAAATCATCAAGTCCATCTGTAATTCTTGAATTAATGAAATTTCTGTCTTGAAGGCCTGTGCAGCACAACCTGAGAAGCATCAGGCTTTTTGAGAGTAAAGGAAGGAGATTATTTTTTCATCTCTAAATTCACATTAATGTGATTTTGAAGTGGTACCTCTCCATTTTCTGTACCTCTATTTCCACAGAACACTGTGGCTCTAATAAACAAGCAGAGTGCTTTTGCTTCTGTATACACTCTGCAATTAGCTTGGACAGTCATGCTTGTGTTAGCTTTAGTCTCACTAGTTGAGGTACCAGCAGTAGCTCAGTTAGGGGTATGTAGGCTTATTTTGTTGTACATTGAATGCTTACTCAAAATAATTGCCTGCAGTGACATCCGTGCTTATGTATTTTAACTGTTTTGTTATATAAGGCTGACAAAATTAAGTGTATTTGAAGTATATCTAACATGCTGCAGCCATATCTCCTAACTGCAGAGCAGATGCAGCCTGTAAGGCAGTGAGCCCTACTCTGTTGTTCTTCTGAGAGATGATTAGGAAGGTCTGCTCTAGTTTGATAGTTTTAGGATGATTTTTTATCAGAAATTTGCAGGAATTAGGAAGTGCTTAAGTGCTCTATATGTAAATGAAATACTAAAAAGCTAAAATTAGCAAAGGAAACATGAAGATAATGAAAGGGAAGCCTTGCTCTGGTGGTCCAAACCTTTGTGGAATCCTAGTGAAATCAAATCATCAGTGCTTGAGTGTATTTTATATATAAACTCTCAATCCTGCAATCAGATCCTTAATGAAGGAATTCTACTTTCTCTTAATTTCTGTTAAAAAAATCAACTCACTAATCCTTGACTAAATAGAACTTGGAATATGTTTGGAAAAAAAAACAGGTAAAAACAGACATGGTGAGTAATACAGCATTTTTCAGATGCTGGACTGGTAAATCAGTAGAAAGGTAAATACACTCACAGGAAATTTCTTTTTTCTAAAATCTCCCCATAGGAAACGTGTTAAAAAGATGGAGCCTGCTGTTTACATAATAGGGAGTAATTGTTAGCAGTGCACAGGAATGGACAGCTTGTCAGGATATTGGCATTTGACACACACTGCTCTTACTGTGAGGTACTTCTGTAAACTCATTAAACTCAAGTTTCTTTCAGGTATTTTAAGAATAGCAACAATGAACACAGTTCGGAGAACCATTGCCAATAGCAATTCAGAAGGCCACATACATGCTGCTTGCTCAAGATAGGAATTCTTATTTTTGCTGGACATTTTTGCAAGCTGCAGAAGAATTTCAATAAGAATATGAGCACTGAGGATGCAGGTGATTCTTTTATTCCAAATCCTGTTTAGGGGCAAAATGCTAAATTATTTTAGGTCTTTGACCTGTGTAAATTATATTTGCTTTCATTTTTGTCCTCCTTTTGTATTTGAAGATTTTGGATTGCTCTTTGCAAAGTACTTTGGCATTTTCAAAAATGATGTAAAGTTTCTGTGAAGAAGTTGGAGTGCAAGAAGGTAGTGTTTGAGTACCCATGGTACTCAGTTTGAGTACCACAGTCATTCTTCCCAGACTTTGATGCAGTTATTGTTTGTGTATAATAAAGAGGGAGAGCTCAGTCTAGTCAATAATTAGACTGGCACTTAAGGACAGATGCCATGGAGGGAAAAATCTTGGCTGCATGTTCCTGCTGTTAACCCCCATCAGGCTGGTTCAGTAAGCTAACTCAGAAGATTTTTCCTTGTAAGGAACCTGGTGGCAGCTAGCCATTAAATCAATTTAGAAGTGGTGTGAAATTATAGCTTGGGGCTGCCGTGACATGTGTTTAATCTAGCAATGCCAGTTTAAACACAATCGCATCCTCTCAGTTCTCCTTTCTGCTTCCTCCCTTGCCCTCGGTTCTCCTGTACTCATGTTAGCTCTCATTCTCAGAGCAGAGGGAAGTAAGTAAGCAAGGCAGCTTTTTACCTTCTTTTCCTCTTTTCTTTTTTTCCTTTCCCTTTTCTTTTTTTCTTGCCTTCTTTTTTCCTTTTTTTCCTTTTTTTCTTTGCTTTTTCCTTTTATTTTTCTTTTATTTTCCTTCTTTTTTTTTTCTTTTTTTTCCTTCTTTTTTTTAGTATTGCCTAGGGATACCTGTTACCGTTTCTAATTCATGCAAATGCACCTTGACACAGTTCAGTGATTAACACAGTGGTGGGGAACCACCTCCGAAAGTCCCCCCCCCAGGACTGCCTCTCTATGAAGTAGTTTTTGCCATAGCGTATTTTGTATCCAGCTGGAGCATTGGTGCACTTGCTTTTCCACACATAATTGACTTTGTAGGCCAGTTTAGCCACTTCTTAGAAATGCACGCATTATTCTAAATTTTATCCTTTGGCTTGTTTTCAGGGGATGATTTGGTAAATGCTGGGAGGTACAGAAGCAGGTAATGCACTTCCCATCTAGGACTGCAGCTGTTCTGGTTACACGATGGGACTATTAGAAATTAAATAAGTAAATTGGGTGCGTTGCTTCTGTTAGAGAGTAAGGAAGTAGGTGCCTGACTTGCTTAGGAGGTACTGTACATCCTACTGTTGCTCCTGACATGTAAATGTTTAAACCAAACCACTCACATCAGGCTGCTGTTCTACTGAAATAAGCATTAAGAAAATGTACAATTTTTGGTACATTTTTGGTGTCTGCCTTCACCTTTTGAGATACTAGTGTATGTAGATGAGCACTGAGCGTGTGACTGTTAAAATATAGATATGGTAACTCCTTTCATGGCATACTTTGACATGTAATTTCAAGATACAGGTAATGATTTCTAAGTGCTGGTCATGGATGATGTTGTTTTGAAGCTTAAAGTGATTTTTTTTTTACCCCCTGCTGTCTAAAAACTGACAGAGTTTTTCTTCATCACAAATCGTGTTTTGAAATAATACATGCAGGTGATCTGTTTTGATACTTAAATAATATCTCTGTTCTAGGGAACTAATTTGGGGAAACAAAAGCTTTCCTTTTAGGTCTGAATTTTAGTCCAAATATTTTATGATGATATTTCTCAGCAGGAGGAAGACAAGTATTGTGGTGGTGCTGCAAGCCTCAATTTTTATTGACCAATTACCGCAAGCACAGCAATTTATAGCAGGAGCACAGTCAGTGCTTAAAGTTCACTGGGGCTTCAGCTTCCCCAGCCATAAAAGTAATTTATATCTATGTGAATATTGCTGGTATTTTTTTCCCCTCTTAACAAAGGAATCCAGGGCAAGTACAAGATGCCTCCTGCCTGCAGGTACACAGGCTTTGAAGGGGCAGCTGGGGTGGGAATGGAAATTTGAATGGAGATGTCCAGGTGGAGGCTTGGCTGGTGTTCCCATGGGCAGCATGGGCTGCCCTGTTCATCCTTCCTGAGCCTGTTACCTGCAGGCTTTAATTGCATGGCACTACTGTCAAAATCATGGCTTTACAGAAAGAAGCGCCTGTGCTTTGGTGTGAGTGTGCTTCATCATTTAGTTTAACGTAGGTGCTCAGAGGTGCAGAGGGATTTGTGGTTTAGTTTGGGGGGGTGTGGTGTGTGCATTGGTATTTCGAGTGCAACCACCTGCCGAAGGAGGTCTCTGCTTTGTGCGTGGGTGCAAGTCAGGGTCCTGCTATTTTGCAAAGTCATCAAACAAGGAACACTTTGGGAAAGAATACTTAAGAGCTGGGGATTATGGGAATGCTGCTGAGCAAAAAACCTCCATCTTTGTGTGCTTTGTTTGTTTAACACTGGAGAAATAATAATACCTAATTCAATACTTAAAAGAAGATTTTCTTCATTCTAAACCATTTAAAGTTGTCCCATTGAGAGGTAATACTTCAGACTTTCAGCAAAAAAGCATGATGTTTATAAAAGCTTCCAATTTTCTTGCATTTCAGATCGCCTTTATTTTGCAATTCTCTGCCAAAAACCAAAGAGTGGAGCTGCAAACACCCATTATTTCTGCATAGATGATGAACTTGTGTATGAGAAGTAAGTACCGACTTTTTTTTTTCTTGTTTTTTTTACAGAAATAAATTAGTCAGAACAACAGCAGTGAGGAATCAGTATCATTGGAGAACTAATTACATGAGTTGGGTCTTCTCAGACCAAACATGCCATGATGATTTATAGACCTTAGAGTGGTTTCTTGCTTTCCCATCAGGATTTCTTAAAAATTTTTCAAAGCAGAAGCTTTCATTATACCCATTCCTGTTAGAAGACACGGGAACACGATACAGCCATATAGATTCAGAAGTGCACATTGAACTGCCAGACTAAAGGGGGTGTCTTTGGTTCCTCATGTATTAAGTGGAATGTCTGAACTTCCTAGAATCAGAGGAAAAAAATGGCAAAGTCAGTTCAAGCCTTTATGAGCTGACAATGGATATATTATTTCCCCTGGAGTGAACAATGTTTGCCTTTTACATGATGTGGAATGTTCCTAATTCTTCAACTGGTTTTGATCAAGGGCATGCTTGCTGGTTTTTAACACACTAATCAATCTTTATTCTCTGTGTTCCCTTTTCTCTGGCACTATGTATTACCTCCTTTAAAAGTAAAGCTTATTAGTTCCTCTTAAAATACAGTTTAAAAACTTGTCACAGAGTGATACAGTAGCGCGAAGTAGTTCTTAAAACCTGGATATTAGTATTTTGAATGGTGCTGTGTGAAAAACAAAGACGACAGTCCATGTTTAAAGATGACAAAACCTTTCCTCCAACAAATCAGTATGTGTTTATATAAGAAAGCGTGCTCATTTTTAGAATGATGTATGTATATCACGTGTATTATTACTCCTTGCTTTGTGCATCTTTTTAAAAAAAGAGGCATTTACAGGGGTCATGTACAATTCTTCCCCTTTCTTCTAACAGCTTCTATGCAGACTTTGGACCACTCAATCTGGCAATGGTCTACAGATATTGCTGCAAGCTAAATAAGAAATTAAAGGTAATGCTTGGGTTTTTTATTCAAAAGCCAGTATTACTGGCTTTCTAAAAAACAGAAACAAATGAGCCAAAATTTCTTTTATTGTTGTTGTTATGGTTCAGGTGCTTTCCTGTTTTTCTAATCCATCTGAATTCTGAATATGAATGCTAGATTTTATTGAGGTGAATTTAGGGAGGAGGAGGATCAGTATGGAAAACCCACTTAGTTTTAAGAACCAAAAGATGCACAACTGTGGCAGTAACTATCGTTTAGGTTTTAGAAGATCAGTTGCTAAATGAAAACAGTCTCTTTTATATGAAAAGCTTCTTTCCTGGAATTCAATCCTGTTGGCAATCTGCCAATATTGAGTGAGCTTAAGAGTGCTGTGCTATGCTTTCATTTGAAATGTTTTTTGTTTGACTTGGTCTTCTCCTCTGATACTGACATTCTTCAGTAATTTACAACATTTGATCTTTAGTAGCATTGATAGCATTGGCCTGAAGGAAGATACTCTGCTCATACTGCAGATTATTATCTCTTACAGGAGCTCAGTAATTTTTTGGGATTGGGCTCTTGGTAGAGCGTAGTGTCTTAAAAATGGATTTCTTAAATTAATTAACACAACTGACTACAAGTTAGTTGACCTTTAGTAGATGTTGGAGTGTAAAACCTGTTTGGTAGATAAAAAAGCTTATTTTCATTAATGTCAATCACAGTTTGCCCGTTCAAATCTCCTTAGATCTTTCTGCCACTGAAGTGTGAAAAGTGGGAAATATACAGCACATTATAGACTAAGAGTGTATTTTTTTTTCTTCATTCCTTGATGTCTGTCACAGATAATAGTTTGCATAATTCAGACTTGCTTTATTCTTTAGGTTGGAGAAGCAATTGGCACACACGGGTGGGATGTTGCTGCTCTGTTATTACTAGGGCACTTGCAGAATTATCTCTGGCTAAGCCTGAGATAAACCTGTTTAGTGGTCCGATCTGGGAGATGGTAAACTCCCAGCTGGGTAACTGTGGTTTGCCAGAGATGAGAGTCTCTGATTTTTGTATACAGGATGCTCTGAGGCAACACAAGGCTGTGTTATAGTCCCTTTCCATGTCTTGTGTTTGACATTGGACAGATGTGTTAGGATTTCTGAGAGCATATTTCTGCTACTGATCTGGAGTTTATTTGTCTTGAATGCATTGAATCTAGTATCTTGAGCAAGTAACATTGATATTTAAATGCATAAAATGACATTTTATGATAGCTTAGCAGTTGATCAAAGTGTGCAGTTTCAAGCACATCAGAATTTATTTCAAAAGCCAGTTAGGGGATAACTGCCACCACATGTGTGTGTCCTTTCTATGGACAATTCCATTCCACCCACATTCTAAGATAAATGGAGAAACGGTATGCCATGCCAAGATGACACTTAAAATAATTATTTATGATAAAGTTCAGAAATACTTTCAAAATATTTTAATCTAAGCATGGTTCTGATCCTTAGAAACAAGTACTAGTGGATTTATGTACATTTGGGTTTGAAAAATGAATAAAAATGTGTAAATTCTTTAATTTTTAATTCTAAATTATTTAAAAGTTTAAAATTTTTGCAACTGTAATATACCTGTAATGCTTTTGAGAATGCCACTTTCTATTCTCATAAATGGCTATCTGTTACATAAGGCATGAAGTCAAAAATACTAACTAAAAATATAAATGCATTTAAGAAGAAAAAGAAAAGATTTCAGTAATTTGTATCAAAAATTATTTAGGCTGGATACTGGGAAAAATACTGGAAAAACCTGGGTAGGGATGCAATACAGTTTTCCAAAGCTTCTGAGGGACTACTCTACAGTATTCTTGGTTCTCTCACTGATGAACCATTCCTCTGAATGCATTCCTCTGATTTTATAAAACAAGGTGTAAAAGGTCTAAAATGCAAAATTATAATCTTGTTCCTTTCTTGATACAGTCATTTTCATTGATAAGGAAGAAAATAATTCATTATACTGGGTTTGATCAGAAAAAGCAAGCAAACGCTGCATTCCTCATAGGCTCCTACGCAGTAAGTATTTAAATTTTTACATCAGCTGCTGACTGTGTTAATTTTTTCATACTAAATTTTTAGAAGAGCAGGATAAAAACAATTGTTTTCTCTTGAATAATCATCCTACTAACGTAATTATAGCAATGTACCACATAGTAAAAGTTTCTAAAGTCTAGCAGGTATGTGAATGAAATTGTATGATTTTAGGTTTTTTCCGCGCTACTGCAATCTGCGTTCTTCAGAATAAGAGCATCACTGATAAAAAGATCAGTATTAATATTTTCATATAGAAAAAATGATTGATTCTTGAAGTTTTACCTTTCCCCAACCACACAACCTCTTCTTTTCTAAAATAGAAAAACAGTATCTTGCACAAAGTATAATGTGTCATTCGCTAGTTGCATTCATGTTTAAATAAACCTTTCCTTCCCCAGCTGCTTCTTCTCTAATACAAGGTAATCTCTTCAGTTAACCTAGGAGAAGTAGTGCGCATGTGTGATAGGCTTAGAGCCTGTGTAAAGCCTGGGAAGATACAAGGTGGCTGGAAAGGTACTAAGCCAAGTCTGTGGCTGCAGAAGGGAAAAGGACTGGCTTTACATCTCAACTGCATTTATTTGGTACACAAAAATGTAGTCAAGGAATAAAATGCTGAATACTTCAGGATGAAAGATGCAATGTACCATATTCATGTTCGGTTTTGACTTGTAACACACCTCAGTTGTAACCATTTCTCTTGTTTACTGAGTAATAAATGAAATGAAAAGCTATGCACTTTTTGATGTTGGAGATTTGAGGGGTTGAAGTTCATGTAGCCTTAGGTTATTCCTATTTATTGGCTGCAAAGGCTACACAGTACTTTCTGTGATGCAGGCAGTCTCCTTGCTGCCTCTCTGCATCATGCAGGATGTCCATTTTCTGTTCCCCAGGGTTTCTGTGTTGTCTGTACTCTCTAGCACTTTTTACAAATTGAGATCTGTATTTCGAAACATGTCACTCTTCGAAAAACAGGCACTTAGGAATGTTGCTGTAGACCTTTGCATTCTTAAACCACATGGAAACCGGTAACATGAGTTACAAAGCTTGTTTGCAGTTAAGGGATTATGTTGACAAAACAGCTGCAGCTTTTAGGAAAACTACTTCTTCCTAATTACTTGATCATAATTGAGGCCCAGAAGAGGGGACTGGCTTCAGTTATCAGCCATTATTTGGAAAAAAGTGGGTTTGGTTCTTTCCTATATTCTTGTTCTAAATATGTGTAGTAGTAGCATTGTGTGGCATAGCAGCTGACATTCTGAGCAGAATTTTGGTACAGAAAACTAATGAATGGCAAAACAATCTAATAAGAAAATACTGTGGTTGACTATGCAAAAGTATACAGAAAACCTAACACAAATCTTATTTTTGATCACCTGGTAGCCCTGCCATGTTGCAATAACAACATGCAGGTGAAGAGGAATGCTTCAACAGACTTGAATAAAGCTCTAAGGTTAATATGTATGGATTATGACAATCCAAAGCACACTAATTAAAAATGGAGGCTGTTGTACAGAGAGTAGGCAGGTTTTGCTTTAGAGAGCTGTGGTGAAGGAAGTGGGAGTTGCAGAGTAAAGAAAGGGTGCTCACAGAGATCCACCTGAAGTACAGCACGGAGATCCTGATTGCCTGGCCAAGGCATGTGGTAGGGCTAGTTGCAGACACACGGCATATGGCAGAAGAGGCTAGTCAAAACCACCAGTAGTTCTCAGAGTTTGGAGATGTGCTTAAGTTACTGTATTGTACACACTGAATATTTTGGCAGTTTCCCTGAAAAGCCCAGGGCAAAGTGAAGCACACTGAGAGTATCAGTCACCTCCTTGCATGTGGGCATGTCTGACTTGCAAATTTGCAAGTTTTAGATAGTGAGATAGCTCAGCTAGGTGCTGATTTTCTTTCCAGTGCAATATTTTTGGCTTTGGTACTGCTTTTTCTTAACAGTAGGGTAGAGTTTCTTCCCAGTTTCATTTAGGAGGGATTCCACTGAAGAAAGATCACAGAAGAAAAACTATGCCCCTGAGGCTTTTTTTTTCGTGGCATTCTTTGATGATCTTTCATGAAGAGGCAAGCTTAATTACGGAGCTCATTGCTCAAGTGTTCGCACATACTTGTCCCATATTTCTGCTTTCTGCAGGGAGAATTGGTTTGTTCTCTTTGAGGCAAGCAGCGATGCAGGATCTGTTCAGAATGCATGATAAACATTTCTATAAGCATATTTCCTGATTGAAAGGAAATATTGATGACTTCCTTATTTAAAACATATGTAGGCTTAAGTGTCTACCTTCTTTAGTTCAGAATGCTGTGCTTTTTGTTGAAGAAAGATCCATACAGATACTGGTCAAATCTTTAAGAAAGTTTCTCTGTAATTTTAGTTAATCAGACTGTGTCATATACATTGGTAATACCCTTTGTTGCTTGAGTTGATTGTTGTAATTTATTTTCTGATCTTACAAGTATAACCCATAGGTTGAAACTGTATTTTGTTTCCTGTGGATTGAATGTGTTTTCTTGTTTGATTCTAATTTTTTAGCTTCATGGTAGGTTCCCATTTCAACAGTTTACCTTAGGTTGAGGAACTGTGTGGGTGTGCAATGCATTAGTTTGGGGGAGTTCAGGTTCATTCAATGAAGAGCAAGGAAGTAGAAAGGAAATGTGGCCTTTGCAGGGTTAGTGACAAAAATAGTGCTTGTCTGCTTGTGCTGAAAGGTGTTTGATAACTTAAGCACGGTTTTGGGTGCAAGTTGCTCTGTATAGGTCCAGGTGCTACAAGTCACTTGTTAGGTTTTCAAGAATAACAAGGCACAGTGAGTCTGCGTGATTTCTGGTTTTGTTATTTTTTTTAAACACAGTTACATTTAAACTATAAAACTGTAATGAACTGTATATGGCTAGTTCTCTTCTTAGACTTCTGTGTCCTCATAAACATTCAGCTTCTGACCATGTCTTTTCAAAGGCTTGTTGACCTTCAATTTGTATTCTTAAACAGAATATTGTAACTTCTGCTTAAAGGAATTGGGATATATTAGCATGATTTCTCATTCGTCATCTTTTGTTCAAATGTATATGTGTGTACATGTATCATGTGGGGATATGCTCATTTGGACTACTAAGGCAATTATGAAAGTCTTCATTAACTGTGGTGTGGTAAGGGCAGCTGTTAGTGTCCTTGTTTTCAAGCAAAGTCTGTTCTCAGTCTTTTCTTCACAGTTGATGTGTTTTAATGTTTCCCCCACTTCCCTTCATCTAACTTGTCTTTCTTTCCTCTTCAGTGGAGATAGTTTATGAACTCTCCAGACTACACACTTCTTTCTCCCCTCTCCTGCATCTGCTGCTTCCTTCCAGGTGTACTTTGATGTGACAGCACAGCCTAACTCAAGCTCTTCAGTATAACATGGCCTTAAGAGTGAAGAACTAAGTTTACAAATACACTGTTGTATATGCAGTTTTAGAATAAAATATTAATTTTTTACAGTAATTCTCAACTATTTAGACCTTAATCCCTTTATTGTTCATCTTTCATCTATTTTAATTTGCTATTTTGTTTCTACATTTTTACAGACATAGTGGGAATAATGTTCTTCTATGTAGATTAGCGAAAATTTGGCACATTCAGCCACACAAAGGGTAGCCAGAATTCAGTGTGTTGGGGTTGAATGTTTACACTTTTTTTGGGGTGGAGGGGGAAAAGGGAAAGAAGGGAGGGGGGGGGAAGCTTTTGTTCTTCACCTTTTAAAGAAAAATCTTTTCCTTGAAAGCTATCTGCACTGTTCAGGCCTTACCACACTACCAAACCAGCAGTGATCTTCTGAGTTGATATCTACAGTGGCTTCTCTTGATTTTCACCAGGACTTGGCTGTGGGTGAGGAAAGTCTGCTTCTTCCATCATTGCTCCTTCTATATTACGAAAGAAAATGTACCCTCTGTGCCCTGTCCACCCAGTTCCCAAGCTCCCCCCTCTCCCCTTGGCTACATTAACTTAGTAACAGTGTTTTTTTTCTCAGGCCTGGCACTAATTATGTACTTGGAGGGTGACCCTCCCAGGGCACCGCCCCATGAACTGCTGTAATTCAGGTCACCTTCTCCAGGACTCATCTCTGTACTTTGTCTATTTTCTCATCTTCTTTCTTCAGGGTAAGCAGCGTTTCCTTCATCCATTCTAATCCATAGTATTGGTTTTTTGCCTTTTCAATATGTTAGTGTCCTTCCTAGTTGTGGGCCTAACTCTGGGTAGAAGCTGGAGGTTGGAGAATCAATTGGCACCCACTGGTGTGATGTTGAACTGCTCTGTCCTTACTGTGACACTTGCAGAATTATCTCTGGCTGAGCCTGAGATAAACCTGTCTAGTGATCCAGGCTGGGTGAATGGGTAACTGTGGCAGTGCTCAAATTTAGAGTGGGTAAACCATGTTTACCGTCAGCTGTGTTTTGGTGAGAGGTGCTTGACGAGCAAGTGGCAAAGACAAGATGGACAAAGTAGTGACCTTTCATTTAAGCAAAAGTTGCCTGGAATCTTGTCTCTCTCTGAGTTTGTGTCCTCTAAAAAGCTACCTTCTCTGAAATGTATTTGGGAAATTGTGATTAGTCTTCACAGCGGCAGCCTTTCCTGCTGTTTGTACTAGGTTATATTCCAGGATGTTCCTAGAAAACTGCTTGTCTCCATAGGACAAGAAGGCTTGTTCTTTTGGAGGTCCTCTATAGTCTTAGGTTGCTTTCTTACCTGTCATGAAGTAGTAATGTGCCCAGCCCAGTCAGTTCAGGGTTTTTTTATACTTTCTCTCTGTTGTTTAAAGGTAATTGGAAGTTTCTTGGTTTTGTTTATGATGAACAAAGAGAGTTGCCAGAGACAGGCAGTTATTCATTCTCTGTCACTTTTATCCACTTAATGACTATGTTTCTGCTAATGAAGAAACTGTTGGCCGCATGCATTTCTTTACTACAACACAAATCCATACAGGAAGCTTACTATTCTAATAAATTTCTATTTTAATTTTGCAACATCTAACATTTTTTCCTTAGGAATATTGCTAGAAATTTAATCTACTAAATGACTAGTATATCCAATGGTGGTTTTCATGAAGTCACATATTTAATACTTTAAAGTTGTAACAACTGCATGAGCTTGTGTTTGAGTCTGGTCACACGCAGCAGTTACTTGCATTCGTTCAGAATGGGTGGATTTAATTATTTGCTGTTTACAGCAGTCCAAGCTGTCTTTGGTGAGTGACATTTCTGGAACATAGTTGTATCACGTAAAAGTTGCTTGTAAGCAGTTTAAAATTAATTATCTTGTTATTTTCTGGCTTTTAAGTCAGCATGGTTGGTAAAATGTATGATTTAGGTGGCAGCCTTAAGTAGATTTTTCAGTTGAGGGTGAACAGGTGGATAAACATGGTTATATTGAGCACATCATAGATATGTGCAGGTATGTGTAGATTCATATCATAGGTATGAATTTAAAGTGCTGTTTACGGACTTGAGTTGATATAGTTTCTAACAGTAAAGTTTACTTCAATAGCCTATTTAATTTTCCTGAAAGAGCAACAAGTTATGTCATAGATTATTTTTACTAAACACTTTTTGTCTTGTATGCAACATCATTATTTAACTTGGCAATGCCATGTATTGAAAGTTAAGATGCCTTTTTTAACCAGAGGCTCATTTCCCTTTCTACCAGGAATACTTTGCATCCTATTGTGAATACTGTTCCAATGATTATAACTCTGGTCTAGGAAATGGTTGCTTGAAAAATAAGGCTGAATTGAAAGCACTAATGAATCAGAAGAAAACAAGGCTTGCTAAAAGCTCTCATTCTCTGGTTGATTTTAAATGCTCACAAATAAAGAATGGGTCGCCTAATCCTGCAAACGGTTGTATTTCATTGAGTGACCTTTAACGCAGCTGTTTGACTGCACAGCAGTGTTGGCAGGAGGAGTGCTTGAGTGCACCTTTCCCAGTGTTCAATACTTGGATGGTTCTTGACCATTCACAGAGGTGCCTGTAGTTCCTTAATTAGAAACAGATGTCCTAAATGAAAAGGATGATTGGAGCAATGTTAGTGGTTCAACTGCTAATAGCAAATTCCTGGCTATATTTTGAAGTTCAGGAGGATATTTTTTTGTATGCGTAAAAAAACCAAATTTCTAAATTATCTGTATACAAATGATTGCAGATTGTGATAAAATGATATATTTGACTTGAAAGATATCAATTCCTTATAGCAACAATTCTCCTGAGATGTACATAAGTAGAAGATATCTAAAAGATTTTAAGAGTTTGTATTTGTGTGTATAGATATGTATGTATACTCGTATCTGCACTTGCATGTGACTGTAGGAAAATTCTAAAAGCTGAACGTGTGGATGCATGCTGCATTGAGTAAGTTTTTTTGAAAGAAGGCCTTCTTTTTTTTTTTTTTTACCTTCAAATATTTCCCTGATCTGCAGGAAAGGAGCCCCTTGGGAAATCATTTTAAAATTCTGATAGTCATTTCTTCATTTGTATATACAAAAATGGATAAAAATTATCCCAGAGAATGCCTGCTTCTGCTAAATAAGAGCTAATATCATTGCTTGAAATTTATTTTAATATTTTTATATTTTTAATAGTCACTTTTGTTTGTTGCTTTACTGGCATTAACCTAAGAAAACAACTTTATTTGTGAAAGTTTTCATTATCTTAGAAAGCACAGCAGAAACATAAATTGTAATCAGCATCTGGACAAATTAGTTTCAGCTGTTGTATATTTTGATTTCTGGAGTGTGTCTTCTCTCATTTCCTCTCCTTGCCCCACTACATACCTCACTAATTTACAAATATATCTTTGTTTCTCTATTCATCAGATCAACTTTTCCTTTCTCTTCTTTTCTGAAACTTCAGTTCTGCTTTCTGCCTTAGAAAGTCCTTCTCTTTTTCAACACTTCTGTCTGCTACAGGTCTTTGATCACTGCTACTTTCTCTTTCCCATTTATTTGCTTTCTTTAGTCCTTTGTTCATCCCCATCATTCCAATGAAACTGTTCATCTTTAAGTCTTCACTGGCCTTCTCCAGGTCAGAAACAATACTGTATGTAGTTTTATATAGATGTGTCGGAAATATTTTTTTAAGTGAATCTTTCCTTAAATGCTGACTAGTGCATTTTGGTTCACTTCATGGAACTAAGTAGGAGCAATCTCAACAGGTAATGGGCATTCTGTCCACAGGACCAGACTAAACCCAGCTGTTAAGCTTAAAAGCTGCTGAAAGTATGTAATACAGACGTCAGATCTTCAATGCTGGCTCTCTGTCTACTGATGCAATTATTTTGGTGCAGACCATTTCCTAATGCAGATGTGTGGCCTCTGCTGCCTTGACATCTGTTGCTTCTCTGAGCTTTGCTGCTTCAGTCTTACCTGTTTCCATACCTGGAATTTGGTTCACCCCAACCTAAAAGCAGGCCTCACCCATGTTCAGCCTTCATCCAGCCTTGCTTACATCTAGGATTTCTAGGTGGGTACTCCCTTAAGCTGTGACAGAAACTGGTCCTGTCTCCACTTTGACTATCACAGCTTCTTGTGTTGTGTTACTGCCAGGGTGCTTTCCTTGTGAAGTAATTATCTGTTTATCGTCTTTCCCATTGTGCATGAATGTCATTCTTCACCTTCAAAGCACTCTACACCATTGCACTCATCCAGCTATTCTCATAATAACCTAATTTTTTTGCAAACACTTTTCACTGAGTACACCATTTCATCAACAGCTGTCTCTTGCAATTGTTCACTTGTTATGTCTTTTGTGTGTCATAGTGTCACAGCTGAGTGTGTAGCAGGATCTCTGTTTCAGAGTAAGTTTCCTTCTTCGGTAAATATGCTGTATTTTGCTTCAGTTGTACAATACAAGTTGTATTTTTGATTTCCAAAATCAGATTGGTTTTTCAAAATGTCCTTGTACTTAGCAAGTGTTCATATATAGCTGTGTTAAGAAAAGTCCATACACATATGTATGTGTGTTAAAAAGGTGTTTCTAGCAATTTCACTGGTAATGTAATTTCAGAAGTGGGATCTGTGCCTAAGAACTAACATGTTTCAGTATACTCTGACATTATTTAGACTTACTTTAATACAACACTCTGGAATGGAAAAAACTTGTCGCCTGCAGCTGTTAGACTTGTAAACAAATGCTTCTGCATTCAATCTTGTTTTCTTTAAGAAACTGGTAAAAGCTCAGCTGAGGTATGGGAGAAATCCTTGGCATTTCTGAGCTACATGTGCTTACAAAATTAGCTAGTATTAGTTGCATTTCTATTTGCCTGTGGTACAATTAGTACTCTTTGTATACTACACAGTGTGATAGCACTTAAGTCTGGTTGGACAGTAGGAGGAATTTCTTCACAAGGAAGGGTAATGAATTGATTAAACATTGTAATGAGCTGCCCAGGGAGATGGTGGACAAGGTGTTTAAGGACTGGATGTGGTACCCAGTGCCATGGTCTAGTTGGCATGGTGGTGTTTGGTCAAAGGTTGGACTAGGATGATCTCAGAGATCCTTTCCAGCCTAATTGATTCTGTGATTTTGTAATCCCAAGTTTTTTGCAGGTGACTCATTTCTGGCTACAAACATCTGTTTGCTAATTCCATTTTACATCTTGGGTTTGTAAGTTTTTCAGGGACAGGGCTCTCTTCCTGATAAAAAAGAAGTGCTTGATTCATATGGTTGCTAGCAATATGTGTTCACTGTGCTGCAAGATGCAAATTAGGACTGTATCAAAGCACTCAGTTTGAAATTTCATGGAAGATAACCTTTACATCCAAATTAGGCAGTGAATGCTTGCAGAATAGAAAATGAACTCTGCCATCTGAGGAGAAGTTATTCAATGATACTTGGGGAGGCTTTTAAAGTATCTTTTCTGTTTTGGGTGTATACTTGCACATATAAATGCAGAAGTCACTTATCTCTCCGCAGTGAAAGCACACACACAAAACATGCAGTTTTCACTACTTAGCTATTTATCAAGAAAGATTTATTTTTTTGTTTCCTACTGCCAATTTCAAAGGAAGAATGCTCAGAAAATGCTTAACACACTAATTGAATCAGGAAAATCAAAGGGGTCACCTGTTGGCCATGTCTGTTTTAGCTGTCTGTTTAGGTTATATTTCAAGCTGGGTTTGTTTGTTGGGTTTTTTTAGCAACATCTGTTCTAACTCTTGTTTTTTTTCTAACTCTTTTGTGTGGAGGGAGGATGTTTATGGTATGTTAAACCATTTGTTCAAACTGGCTTTGCAGCAGCATCAAAGAAATTTGAAAAGCAATGCCAACTTTTAAAAGAAAAAATGTCCAAAGCAACAGAAAGTAAATATGCCATGCCTTGGTTTTTGGGGGATAATTAATTAATACATGAGGATTTTTACTTTCAAATAACTCTAAGAGAAAACGTTGTTAGCATAAAAGAAATAAAAAATTTTACTGAACATTAGTGATAAAACCCCAACTTTCTGTAGGGTGTTAAAGCAATTTCAAAGAAAAAGTATTAACTTGAAATTACTGAATATTGACCTGTTAATGACAGCTTGTTATTAACAGTTGTTACCTCCTGGCCATGCTGGGGATGGTGTTTGATGGTATTTGAAGAAGAGATATGCAAAAAAGAGGACTTTTAGGTATTCTTTAAGGAGACCTTAGTGTTAAAGGCTATCCAAGAGTGATCAGACATGTTGTGATGGAAGACCATATGGATATTTCTCGTAAGTTGGTCCTTTGTGAATTTTTTTCTGAGTGTTTTTGACAGTAGAAAGTTCAGTTCATTCTGTTCGTAGGATTTTGCTTCTGAAGCTACAGATTTCTTTTAATTTTTTTATTTTTTAATTTTTTGTTTTCTTTTAGTTTATCGCATCTGGATTTAGTTACTGGATATTGCCTCAGCAGTGCAAAGGAGGAAGTACAGAATTTGGATTAATGTAAATGTTCTGATGTAGGAAGATCAAAACATACATAAATAACAGTCTTGTCTGCTGAGTGTACAGACAGTTTGTGTACCAGATGATTCATAGCTTTGCTGATATATCTGCGGGTTTTCATGTTTTGATTTACATCTTAAAAGCTTAATTAAAAAAAAATCTACAAACTGGCCAAGCTGAAATGTAAGAATCCAGATGAACAGAAGCCTTTTCACTGTAGCCTGTAGCTGAACAACTTCTGCACGAATCTATAAAGTTAGTTTTAAAATATGTATTTCCTTAGATTGACAGGATTTTTTATTGTTTATGTTAGTTTTATTGTTGCACACTTGCAAACATTCGTTCTTGGTGCCACTCTTTTCCAGCACTTTTGCGTTCTGTGATAATTAATTATGCCTTCTGTAATATACAAGTGACTTGAAATTATTGAAACCTGTCTTAAAATAATCTTTTTCCTTTTCTGTCTTTCTCCAAAAATAGATAATATACTTGAGAGAATCCCCAGAAGATGTGTACAGGCTTATATTGTCAGGAAGTGTTTCATATCTTCCTTTCAGGTAAATAACAGGTTGATAGAACTTTCTGTACCTTGATATTTTGAAGAAGGATGTAACATTTTTCAGTACTAATTTTTGCTGTGTTGGTTTTTTTTTGGGGGGGAGGGGGGTGTTGGTTTTGTTTTGGGAGTGTTTGTTTGTTTGGGGGTTTTTTGGTTGTTTTTTTTTTTGTGGGGTTTATTTTAGTTTTGTTTGGTTGGTTTTTGGTTTTGGTTGGTTGGTTGGGGTATTTTTGTGCTGAAGTTTTGGGACACACTCCCTGCCTGAACTTCAGGTACTCAGTGAATCAGAGGTGTTACCAGCTGGTACTGAAGTGTACAAGCAGAAAGTGAAGCAGCCACAGTGTCTTTTATCCACTCATTGAGCTTTTTGATCTACATTGCTTCTCACGTGGCAGAATGATTTTGTGCCAGTAGCTGATAGTTAAACATACCAAAATATCTGTCATTCAGCACAAAGGGCTCGTAATACTTAATAGCATTATTTATGCACAAGACAGCTTCTGCAGATTGCTGCACACATTTGACAAGTGGAAAGTTGTCATCAGTGCATTCCAGGAACCTTCTGCATTGCCTGTGCCCTACTGTGCTATCCCTCCAATAGATACCAGAGGTTGCAATTCCCTTTGAGGACCATGGCCTGAGAATGTGAGGCTGCTTTTGTCTGTCTGTAGAAGGCTTCATCCTTTTTTTTCTTTCTCATCAGGTGGTCTTAGAGACACCAGCTGCTACAATGTCACCTTTATGTGTCCTTTCTCTTACTTGAATAAGGTTCTATATTTCTGTGCCCTGCTAATTTCTGCCCCTTTTCACACTGATTCATGAGGATGGAAAGGATATAAAAAAATACTAGAGATAGCCCTCCAGGTTCTTCAAAAGTTCTCCCTCCTCTCAGTTTTATAATATGAACATTTTTTTACTTACTAGAAACATTAGCAATTCTCTGCTGATAAGGGCTACATGGTCTCAAGGTATTTTGCCAAGGCATAATATTCTCTGATGTAGATTCAGTTTTATTTATTTACTTGACTGTAGTATTCCTCTAGAATGCTTACTCTGTGGTGCTTATGGAATTTGATAATGGTCACCGACTAAGAACATGCAATTCCTGGATCAGCAGAATTAAAAAACTTGTAACTGAAAGAAGGGGTTTTAATGAAATCAGTTTCTCCTCTTGTTTAAGCATAAACTATTTATGCATCTTAAGGAAAATATTTTATTATATTTACTCAAATGTTTATCCTAGCAGTCCATGTCAGAAATTGAACATTTCAGCTTTACCAAAACTGTAGTTAGAGTAATCTTACTGTTGTATCTGTTAACATAACTTATTTTATGTTTTGTTATTCTTGTAAGATTCAAGGTACAGGAAAGGAATTAATCATTTGACATAATTACTTCCATGTAATAATCATTATCTTAAAGTAATTTTTAAACAGTTTTAGAGAAGTATCTTCAATTGCTTTCACTTGGATTAAAATGCAATAATTACTGTCTTGGTCATCATATCTTACAGGGATGCTTCCTTTGGTACTTGCAGTTTTCATCTGACATTACTGGACTGTTTTCATGCAATAAACAAGGTCAGCAAACTAGTATTTTTTGTATTTCAAAAAGTTAGCTAAATATTGCCCATCGGAAAAAGAGGGCTTAGGAAGCTAGTATCCAATTAGAGCTGTGAAGAGGCAGATTTGCTGATTGTTGCCTGGTTTATTGTGCATTGTAACAAAAGTAGGTACAGCATCCACAGAAATCAACTAATACCTTATACAATCAAATAGTTAAGATGTTAAAGACGGAGTTTGCGTTTTACTTATGTAATCTTTCAGGACAGTAATTCACCTCTAATCCTAAAAGTTGTGTGTTAGGTTTATTATATACCCCCTGGTGTTATGTATTAGGTTGAACATAGCCTTTGAAAGTGGTTTTGAATGGGCTTGCTATACACTTCAGGCATTTGCAACACATGCTAATGATTTCAAGTTTTGCTTTAGTAATAGAAATACAAATTTCTATCTACAGGGATAATGATAAACATGTTAGGAGGTAGGTGCTTCTTTTTTTAACAACAAATTACCATAATCTAGTTTTTATAGCAATATAGTGGTGAAGTAATGCAACATTGAAGGATAGGGGAATTAAAACACATTCTTTTTATTCTGTATGAATAGTGAAATGGGGAATTCTGCAGCACTCTACTGTACTATGGTCTTTTGTATTATGGGTATCTCTACCAAATACTGATGTTTTTACTGGTTAAGTCAGCTATTTGAAGATCTATCAGCTTTTTCGGGTGTTTTGAAATTGGCTACTTGTATTCCAAGACTGGTGCATTGCTATTCTTGCTGGTGAACAGCAAGAAAAGCTACAAAAGATTACATAGTAAAAGAGAAAATTAGAATGTAGTATTTTTAATATCTGTAGATGTGGGACTTATCTGTGTTTGTGTTTTCTGTTCTAACAAGTGGATAAGCTGTTAGTTACCCAAATCATTATATTTTTTATACAGTGTTAATTATTATGGTTGTGGCTAATTATGGGACATCATGGACTCACAGTAATATCTACTTAGGACTTTGTGACTGCAAACAATTTGAAATCAATGAAGATACTAACAAATAGCATTTATGCACAAAAAATATTTGCAGTTCTTGAATGCAGTCTTTAGAATCTACTCATAGCTTCAATAGATTTTTTTTGCTGGTTCTTTTTATTTTGTGCACCTAGCAGTAATAAAAAGATCAAATGCTTCAGTAATCTGGGATTTTCATAGTGATTCAGTGGAAACAAAAAAAGTCAATTTACTCATCTGACTTCACTTATATTGAAATTTACAAACCTGTTTTGAACCAAGACTGAGTTGATCTGTATTTCTTAAATTTTGTGAAGAAAGAGGAGAGTGTGTATTAAGGGACTTTATGGAACCAAAAAGAATTATAAACTGTCCTCATTGAAGAGGCATCTCTGTTAAGAGCTGTGTTCTGAATTTTAGGCTTTGCAGTATGGTTTCCTGGATTTTAGTACGTTTGATGTAAATGAATATGAGCATTATGAAGTAAGTGTTCAGTGTCAATCTTTTGATTTGCTTGCTGTTACTAATGCTAAAACAATTGCTTATAATTTGTGCTGTTCTTTTGTAGTATTAAGTTCCACTTCTGTTTTGTGTCTTTAAGCTATGATAGTTAAATAAAGGTGCATGGTCAGAGAGAGAATACTAAAATTCAGATTAAAGCGTAATTATGCTCAAACATGGGGGAAAGCAGAAACCAAAATGGAAAAAAATGGGGATTTCCATTATTATTTAAACCCTGGATACTCTTGAGCACTCTTGATGAACAACTAAAGGGCATACAAGCTCAAGTCTAACTGAATGCTAGAGAACAATCAAAGTATGTATTTGAGAACACACGGGAAAGATGTAATAACACTCTTTGAGGTAAAGAACGAAACAGGGCTGGGAAACTCCAAGCACATAAAATTCACTTTGGGACATAGGAAATTATTGTGACAATGTTGGACTACAGCTCTTGACTGTATGCAGTCTCAGAAATGCAAAGCTGCCAGATATCTGTAAAGAGAAAATTAAATGTTCGTAGAACTTAAAAAGTCATTATGTAATTTGTGAACAGAGGTAAGACCAAGGCCATAATTTAGAAGCCTATAAAAATTTAAAAATTGGAAGTTGCCTTTCATCTGAAGGGCATCAGTTGTGTTGTTCTAAAACTGATTTAGAAAGACAGAAACATGGAAAAAAGTGAGGTTGGGAGCATCTGTTGTCCTCATGATGAAAAAGAAAGCAGTCAACTAACACAACTTCCTTTGAAAAAATTGTACATCAATTCTATCTAGCGTGTATTTTGAAACAATAAGGAAAAACCTGAAAATACAGGGATAATGATAAACCAAGCATTTTCTCTTGACAGAGAGCAGAAAATGGAGATTTTAACTGGATAATACCAAACAAATTCATTGCCTTCAGTGGACCTCATTCAAGAAGTAAAATTGAAAATGGTATGCTTAAAAAAGGAGGTGGGGGATACAAGCCCACTGCTTTCTTAGTTGGTTGTTATCAGTAAGAACAAGCTGTAAAAACTGTTCCTCAAACAGTGTGTTTTTTCCCTAGCTCTTTTCCTTTTATAAGAACACTGGCAGTAAAATTTTAATGCTTGGTTTAATTGTATCTGACCTAGGTGATTGTGTTAAAATTCCATTTTCAGTTATTCTATTTCTTTATGTTGTCTCTATTTTGAAAGTGTTTTCATATCTTGTTTTTGAGTCTTTTTTTGTTTCTGCAGTTTGAGCCTTACTCTCTTTTTTTTTTTTATGTTCTGTTCTCAAATAGGCTATCCCCACCATGCTCCAGAAGCTTATTTCCCATACTTCAGGCAGCATAAGGTCACCACTATAATACGCCTCAACAAAAAACTGTATGATGCCAAACGATTTACAGATGCTGGATTTGAGCATTTTGATCTCTTCTTTTCTGATGGAAGCACACCTAGTGATACTATAGTTAAAAGATTTCTAAATATTTGTGAAAATGCTGAAGGAGTAATAGCCGTTCATTGCAAAGGTATGGTGTAAAAGCCAATTTATATTACAAGTGATGTGTATAATTACAGTTCCTGAGGTATTTTGCAGTATAATTCTACAATATGGCTATTAACATCTCTGCCAAACTGCAACATTTCCATTCAAATTCTTTCTATGGTTCTGTTCAGCACTTCATATTCTAATTTTTTTAAGTTTCAGAAAAATCTTCCCAGCCATTCCCAAAATGGGACTGGGGAAAGTGAGATTTCCAATAGTAATAGCTCTTTCTGTTAGAAAGTGTTAGCACTTTCAAAGGATGCTTTGGGCAGGCGTTTGAAGTCCTGTCGAGTTCTCTCTGAAAATACATGTTTAAATATACCAAATAATTAACTTTTGAAAACAGTGCAGCATTTTGGGGAGATTCCTCAAAATATATGAGTGTTCTTCTACAACCACCAAAATCTTCATCCCTCAGAAGTTCTTTATACTAGCTTGGGCATGCTCTGAATGTCCATTCTTTCAGATTTAGACTGCAGAGATTTTAAGAGCATGCCCAAGGCAGCTAGTATAGTTATTCAGTTTTCTGTGGTTCTAGAGGCAGTATGTTTCCCATCCCACACCATCTTTAATAGTCTATCAGGCATTTCTTCTCTACATCTTTGCATCACTAGTGTACCTGATAACTCTGTGATTGAAGGAGACAGGCCTTTTCTTAACCTGTTTGCTTTGGACCTGGAAAGACTGCATTTTTGTTCCTGGATCTGCCATCCATTTGCTGCATTTAACAGAATTATACTGGAAAGTGAAAGAATTGTTAAAACCAGCATCTTGACTGTGGGGAAACAAGTGCATGCTCTTATTCTTCACTGAGGTGATAAATTCAGGCATATCACTTCATTGGTTATGCCAGAATATTGAGTATCAGTGATAACAAGTGCTTTGTTTTCACTCAAATTAAGTTATTCTTTGATAGATGTCATACTAATGGTGTCTAGCCTGCTCTTACTCTTGAGGAAGTGTAGAATGCTGCAGCCTGTTCTTAAAGCTGGGCAAGTCATGGAAAGTCCTGTGTGGTTGTCTTGGCTGTTGTTTTATATAGAAGATTTTACACTGGTGTTGATCAGTCAATTGTTAAGTGAGGGAAGGTGGTGTGGATTTGCATTCACAGCAAGTGATTGAGGAGAGAAGCCACTTAGCTGGAGCTGTCCTTTGCTTCTCATGTTTCCCCAGATAAATAGAACTGTTTTGAGGGCCATTATAGATAAGGTTTCTCATGCTGGAGTACTTTCTGCCTGTACTAGCTAGTGCCCAGACTTGCTTATTGCAAAATTTGTCTTTTTATTGGGAATTAAAGAGATTAATTAGAGGAGAATCTGGAAGAACAGCTGGTTTCAGTGCAATGTATGATTAGTTTGCAAGAAGGTGCTGTGACAATTCTGAAAAAGGTCACGTGTTTTATTCCATGCATAAAAACATTCTCATACCTTCATGCATATTCATAGATAGATAGGTAAATAAAGATGAACTAAACTTACGAATATTTGTAAAGTTGCTGGCTTTGGAAGGTTACCTCACTCAAAAAAACCATAATGAGTGTGTTAGTAACCTTGTATGTTAAAGATCGAAGGGTAAGTTTCCCTTACCAAATTTGGTAAGTACAGGTTTGTTTTGATAAATTAGGCAGGTAACTACTTGTCCAAGTAGCAGTGTCTGTAGTTACAGCAGATTCCAGATGAAGACGGATATATAAAAGAAGTCATTGTTTTATCTTACACAGCTGGTCTTGGACGAACCGGCACACTTATTGCCTGTTACATCATGAAGCATTATCGGATGACAGCTGCTGAAACTATTGCCTGGATCAGAATAAATAGACCTGGTTCTGTGATTGGACCACAACAGCATTTCCTGATGGAGTAAGTAGATTGAGTGTAAATTATTGCCAAAAATAAATCTAGATGTCTTTTTCTTCTTCTTCTATTGTACACTTAACAATCTTCAGTGTTAATTTGTTGTGTTTTGGGCCTTTTTTTCCATGTTATGATAGCAAACAGGCAGAACTTTGGACAGAAGGGGATATTTTCCGTGCAAAGTTGAAACGAAACCATAAAATTGCTGTAACAAGAATTCTGTCAGGAGTAGATGATATTTCAATTAATAACACAAGAAACAGGAGAACCATCCAAAAGGACATTGAACTGGTAACCATCCAAATATTGTGCTCTTGTAAAAGTTGGAACTGTTGAAAATCTCACAGGTTTTGAACAAACCTGTGGGTACACTAAAACTTTGTTAATCAGATTTTTTTTTATGTTCACCCTTTTTGTATAAAGGGATATGGGGGGAAAAAGTCTGGACAGCAATTATGAAAAATGGAGTTCAGAACACAGGTGAAATAGGAGCATCATCATGCTGTAGTCTTTTGTAATTAGGTCAATAATAGAAAAAAGTACTCACAATCTGCAATCAAAAACACTGGTTTCATTTTGGATTGTCTGTTGCTTCACTGTGTGTATTTAAAGGGAAGGGATAAAAGGGTTTGTTGGTTTTTTTTAACCTCGTTTTAGTTTCTAAGTAATTGGAGCTTCTGTAATACCTTTTGATGGTGCTTTTTGAAAAAGACGGTACTGCTGTTTTAAAAAAGCAAGTGAAGGAGGGAAATCCTGTATTTAGTGAAGATTATACTGTACCTAAGCAAAGATTTGATCAAGTATTGTTTCCAGTGTTTTAAAAGTAGACAATACTCTGATGCATGTAATTCATGACACCACTTAATGGTTTACAGCTTCAAAAGCAGCAAACAGGAAACTGGAAGGAACAGAACTGTATTTATGCAAATGAATTTCCTTTGACCTTATCCTGTTGAGATAATTCTAATTTTAAGCTTTAAAATAAAGTTAATTCTTAAATATCAAAGTGTCTTTATTTTAATCTTGATTTATCCTTTCCCCCCTCCACTTATCCAGTACAGTGATGATGATGAAACAAACTGTCTAACACAAGGGGATAAGCTTCGTGCTCTGAAAAGCAAAAGGCAAGCAAAAGCTCCAGCTGCATCTCCACTAGCGTAAGTCAGTTTCTGAATATATAAAATGCCAGAAACACTTTTATCCTCTTCATGAATACTTCCCGTTGCCCCCAAAGGTTTGTTACCAATGCTGCTTTTACTCCCTTAAAACAAACATGAGATTCACCGTTTCTCTGAAGACTTGGTGAGTGCTGAGGAGGCAGGAGAACTTCATTAAAGAGCTGCATGACTGAATTTCTGGTTTTCTGTATAGTTTTTAATGCTGGTATTCTGCACTTTACAAGCTCCTGTAGTACTTCTGAATGCTTTACTTTTAGTTTAATCACAAACATTCTCTTGTCTTTCTTATGGTAGTATAAAAATGAAGGACTATGACTGTATGGTCTTGTTTGATTGGATCAAGTAAGATACATGCTGGTGTTTGAAGTAAAGTCAGCTACCTAAAAAGAGTTGAAAGAAGGATTTTTAGCTTCCTTTCATTTTCTCTTCCTTGGAAAAGAACTTTCCCTAAATCCTGTGGGCTTTGTGGTAATGTCTGGTGAATCTGGAAGGCAGACTAGTAACAGTTTCAGTAAAAAAATTCAAAGAAGTGCACTTCTGTCAGGGAAACTGGTAATCTTTATTTTAGACAAGTCCTGAAACACCACCTGTAAAAGCAAGTTTGCATCTGTTGTAGCTTGTACCAACTGTAGGTACAAAAAATTTCTGTCTGCCCTTAAGTAAACTGCAAGACAATGCAACACTCACAAAACTTAGCTGGATCTCATTAGATTGCTAGGAAAGAAATGGTGACCCCTAGCTCTCAGATTTTTGCAAATGACACATCACCGAAGTCACAGACCACAGTCAACTTGACTTTTGTTGTGTTGTCATTCTGTAGGAGATGATGGTGCTACCTGCTGGCATTTTTATTTTCTTTTTCTTCTTCTTTTTTAAGATCACTGCTGTCATCAGACTTTTAGAAAAAGTGAGAAGTATATAGCAAAAATATGGTGAAGGTAAAGGAACATGACTTTGGAAACCTTCACACATTGCTATGTGTGATTTCTGCTTTTGTTTTAAAATTCTCTCTTTTGTTCATGCTTATCATTTACACAGGCAGCCATGTAAGATACAACATATTTGGAACAAAGCCTGTGCCCAGCTGACATTTAAAAAATGCCAAAACGCATCACCTCAGTTACCTCAAATAGCACAGTAAAAAAAAAACGACCTTGCAGATTAAGGCACGGAAGTGCCTTAGTGGTCAAGTACTTAATTGCCACACACTTATTGCATATTCCATGCGATGATTGTAGACTGTGATAACCTATTCAGAGCCATTGTGTTAATATCTTCTTAACAGAAGACCTATCTACTGTTAAAATATTATTCCACTCATGAAATATTCTGCAACATGTCTGCTCTAGTTAAAACTAGTTAGCTGGTACTTGTGTAGAATTAAAATAATTTACCTGGAGCTTATAGCTGCTTTTTACATTGTGCATTGTGGCTCAAGGAGTTTCAATTTACCTCCTTCCGTTCCCCTGAGTTATTTTTATGGTTTGCAACTTGTACTGAAATAATATGGTGAAAAATGAATGTGTAAATTCATACATTCTTTGTGTTACTGTTGTTTTATTGCAAGAAATATTTGGCTGCCTTACATGAGTCAGAAGTTTTTTCTGCTACAAGAGGTGTTAGTCTCTTTCCTTTTCAGTTGTCTGTTAAAATAATTAGTCTTGCAGTAAAATTGATTACTTTTATCTAAGCAAAAAACCAGAAGCTTCTAAATCTTCTAAGTAGTTTTATTTCAGAGGAAAAAAGAAGTGGGGGGGAGCAAAGTAAGAGCACCAGAAGCTTGGACAGTTAGTCTTTGAAAACTGAGGCATTATTTACTTTTAAGTCACAAGGGATTTGTATAGAGTGTTTATTGAATTTAGCTGTATGAATTCTTTATGCTTTCATGACTGGATGTTTTATATATGTTCTAATAAGCAATATTCTGCACCTGTAGCAAAGGATTATGAATTGGCTTTTGCTTCTTACACAGGAAGATAATACACCCCATCATCTGGTTGTTTGTTTCTGCAAACTTACCTGTCTCTGATCTAATGTTTTAGGATCAAAATGTATGATTGTGAAGTAGGATGTGTGAATACAGGCTGATCCAACTGTGTAAGAGATGGCAGCAAGTGGTCAGAGATGTATTGCTCCTGCGTGCACTTATTTCCAAGAGTGATACAGACTTTCTTTGAAATAGGTGACTTTGGTGAGGATTTCAGAAAATTTGCTTTGATTTCCACCAGCACATGGGTACTACATTTGGCAATTTATGGCTGCATGGATTGTTAGTCATAGAAAGTAAGAAATGCATGGCAAAGGTTATAGAACAGTATCCTTTTGAAGAACTTGAAACAAGCTTAAAATACACCAATAGCTTTTGCTTTTGATTTTTTTTTTTCATCTCTACCTCCCCCTCCAATCCCTTTTAGATGGCTCCTAGCTATGCTGGTGTCTACACTGTGTAGCATTGTCATCTGGTGGATTGTATGTGGCTCCCTTCTGCCCAGCCTGCTATTCTGTCTAGATGGTTTAAGAACATAGTAACCATCAGGACCCCCTGAGAGAGAGCCACTGTGTAAGTGTCCCATTCCATTTCTCTATAATATCTCACACCTTTCTGTCTAGTATGTCTCATAAATGCATGTTTTCATGTCATGTTTCTTACTGGCTTTGTTGCAAGGGTAAATTCCACTGCTCTGGCTTTGTTATTTTTTGTGTATAATATTTGGAATAATTGAGTGATTTTTATGGCTGGCATGCAATATACAAATGCAAAGAGCTCTTAGAATAACTTTTAGTTTTGAAGCTTTTCTTCTCTGCAGATAAGCAAAAGTACATAAGCAAAATTATCTGTAAGAAGGAAAAAGTACTGCTTTAAAATATGATCCTATCCTTTGCATATTGCAGATGCAGATGTTAGCTTCAGTTTTACTTTGAAGTTCATGAACTTGCAAAGTAGGCTAGTTTCCCAACACATGATTTTATTCCCATGAAATGCCAAGAACTGGAATTTGGTAGAAATGTCAGTAGATCTTTGTTTCTATGAAGAGATCAAACATTATATGCCATGGCATAAAACAGGACTTCTTTTTACCTTTTTAACATAGCAGAAGATGGGACAGGTTGCAGTGTTAGGTCAAGGATCACTTGTTTACCCAGACAATCTGGTTTCGTCCTCTTTTGTTCATAATTATGTTTTATAGAGCTTTAGGAGATTACTTACATTCATTCATTCTGACAACTTGGATTCAGCAGCTGAGAAAACATTAATAGCATATCAGTTCCCTGAGTACAGTTTTCACTCTTTCTTCACTCTGCTTTCATCAGAATAGCTACAGTGATTTCTGTGCCTTGCTTCTACTTAAAAGGTGCAGTCTTTTCATCAAATGACAGCTTACATCCTTTGGTCAAACAAAAATTTCAACAGCACGCAGATCTGTCAGGAAATCCAAATGAACTTTTTGCTTCCTTCTGAGTCTCCCTGGAGCTCCTCTGTCATCACCACCCTCCAAGTAAAATGGTTACTTGGGGTGAAACCTTAGTGCTCTCAAGGAGAAGAAATGGTCAGAAAGTCTTTTACACCAGAGTACTGAGTAAGAATCAGCATTCTCTCCTGACAGACACGAAGGTTGAGATTTTCTGTCATCTGTACTTTTGGCCTTGCAACTTTTTGTCTGCACTTCTTAAAAAGCATGAAACTCTTTCTCTAACATAAGTGACCGAATAACTATAGAATGAGAACTGGGGGACTTTGGACAGCTTAGTTATTCAGTTAGCCTTTGCTGAGGTCATCTTAATCTGTTCTTTTGGGGAAAAAATGATCAAGAAATAAAGATCACTTCAACTTAATTCTTTTCTCCTAACTTTTTCAAATAACATACTTGAGAGGCATTATTCCAAATAATGTGAGAGGCATATTTTCAAAGTTTTACACTGAATGTAGGACTATTTCTGTTCTCAGTGGTCTCTAGAAGTCAGACTTCAGATTTCTGAACACATACTAAAAAGCTAAACTTAAAACACAGGTTAAAGAGATTAAACAATCTGTGCTTTGTTTTGCTGTACTGTAAGATCAATTTCAGTCAACTATCATCCTTTCTTTCTCTTATTGTTTCTGTGTTCTGTATAAAAACTAAAAACACTTTTTCCTTGCTAGAGGAAAAAAGACTGTTTGATGTTGGTAGATGCGATGCAAGCAATTTGGTTATTCCCATTTACTGGGAATTTCCAGTTCCTGGTGCTATTGCTTGGTTTTCAAGATTAACAATCATAATGAGAAAACATTAATAGCATATCAGTTCCCTGAGTACAGTTGGTTTAAGTATAGGGAGAGAAAACACTTAGGCTTTTCTTAAAAGCTTGCCTAACTTTCTCTCCATTCTGCAGCTAATGTCTCGTGTTTTAAGAGCTCAAACTACCACTAAGGATTATGGATCTCTCTGGGATAGCCTGGCAGTTGTGTTGGCTGAAGCCCTGTATGCTGAAGTTATCAGTCACTTACCTGTTGATGACTTGGAAGAGTGGTAGAGGTCTCAGGTCTATTTTCTTAAAAATCATGAGATGATGAAGGAGAAAGCAGTGTTGTACTTAGCAGATCTTGCAATACAGGTTGCCTAGACTGGTTGGCAAGACTAAAATGGCTTTTGCCGACAGAGAAGACATGCACCTGTGTAACCTCTCTTTTCTTTATCCTCCTTACAGTATCTTCCTTAGGATACTGTAATCATGTATTTTAAAAAAGCTTGTTGTGTCGATTGATTTCTCCCCAATATGTATTATATTGCTTGCACTTCAAGTTTTGTGGATTTTGTCTTGGGTTGTGGAGTTTGGGCTTTTGTGTCCTGGTGGTGTGCCTATGTTTCACCCTTGCACTGAGTTAAATGGTGAGAAAAGGTTGTGAGTTATTTAAAAGATGCTGCTACTGAACCGAACACTGCTCCATTTAAACAGGTTTTGATTTGTTTAAAGACCAAGGTATTAGCTTGAATAAGGAAGCATTGTATAAACTAGTCTGTTATTTGTTGTGTGTATTTAAGATCAGAGCTACCAAGTGATGTTTCCATTACAGATGAACCAGAGATGAAAAATTCTTACAATGAAAATGTATGTTTAATAGTGTGACTGTTACAGCATCCTATAGCCTGGCTTTTTTGTTTGTTTTGGTTTTTTTCAATCATATCCCATTGAGTGCATTTGTGTATCCCATTTGTGTACATCAGATGTGTTTGCTGGTGTTTCTGGATGCTGTATGACATACTCTTTTATGTGAACAGCTACAAAGCAGTAAGGTAGGTGTCCTGAGATCTTACACTTCTTTAATACAGTTTGGGATATTCTTTTCGTGCTGACATTTTGGCAGGTTTTCCTGAACCATGGCCTCATCTCACATCCATTATAAAACATATCTGTTGAACCTGCTATCAAGCAAAGCTGTTAGTCTAATTGTGCTGAATCAAAATTCCATACATTAGTTTCTTCTCTCACCTTTAACATATATGCAGTAGCATTCTAATAAAAGCTGTAGTAGCACTGTTGCTGGTCCTCAGCTGACAGTTGTCAGGCTCAAAGACAGCTCTGTGTGTTTATTTGCAACACCATGTCAGAAAGTGGTATAAATGGAACCTTCTCTCTTTTCCTTGAGGTGCTATGAGCCTTGGAAGTCCAGAATTCTAGTCTGATTTAAAAATCTCTCTGTTAGCGAATGTCTCTCTTAGCAAATGTTTTGTTCACAGGGATTTCAATTATTCTTTCCTGTAGAGTAGCCCAGTGAAGTTGTATATATTTGAGATGTAAAAATGGCATATCAACTGAAGGGCAGACAATGTTAAAGGTTCTACTCTGCTAACAGCTGGCTCTGAACTGATCCCATAAGGCATCTCCTTATCTCCCTTTGGCAAATACAGCAAACTTACAAGGATGTTTTGATGGTTGTTTTGGTTTCCTGGTGGCTATTTTTATTATAAGTCACATTTCCATTTAGAACTTCTTTTATTTTCTTTCTTTGTTTTGAACAGATAAGATGAAATTCTCTGGGAAGTAAGGACTATGTTTGATACGTTGAAAAGATGAATATTTAAGTGTTTGTGCAAAATGGTATCTTGATAACTCATAGTGCTTCACAGAATCACAGAATGGATAGTGTTGAAAAGGGACCACAGTGGGTCATCTGTTCCAACCTCCCTGCTCAAGCAGAGTCATCCTAGAATGCGTTCCACAGGATTGTATCCAGGCAGGTCTTGAATATCTCCAGTAAGGGAGACTCCACAGCCTTTCTGGACAATCTGTTCCAGTGCTCGGTAACCTGCACAGTAAAGAAGTTCAGGTGTTCAGGTCAGGTTCCTCATGTTCAGGTGGAACTTCCTGTTCAGTTTGTGCCCAGTGCCTCTTGTCCTGTTGCTCAGCACTACCGAGCAGAGCTTGGCTCTTGACACCATTGCTTCAGATACTCACAGACATTGATTAGGTCCCCTCTGTCGTCTCTTTTGGAGGCTGAACAGACCCAGCGCCCTCATCCTTTCCTCATAAGAGGGATGTCCAGTCCCCTCAACATCATCATATCCTTCCACTGGACTCTCTCAAGGAGCTCCATGTCTCTCTTGTCCTGAGGAGCCCAGAACTGGCCACAGCACTCTAGGTGTGCCTCACCAGGGCTGAGTAAAAGGGCAGGATCGGCTCCCTCAACCTGCTAGCAATGTTCTTACTAATGCACCCCAGGACACCGTTGGCCTTCATGGTCACAAGGGCACACTGCTGGTTCATATTTCAGTGCATGTTAGATAAGTATATGGGTTTGCGCCATGTATGTTGACCAGTTTTTATGAACTTCTGGTGTCTAGAAAAAAAAGGGTGTTTAGGAGAGAAAGATTATAAACATTAGATTACATTCCAATAACTTTCACTTTCTTTTATATGTACATTTGCATGTATTTTATGCAGAGAGACACCAAATGTATGTATTTAAGGAGAAAACATGATTTTTCCGTATTTCTGGCTGCATGAGCAGTAGTAAACCAGTATGTGCCGTGATTTGTTCATGTTTATATTTCAGTGATTAAATGTTATGAGGTTAAGCTGACTTTGTACTTTTCTGTTCATTCCCAGAAGTTTCTATCAGCACAAATTAAGTAATGCAAATAATGAATATAATGCAAGTCTTCTTTCACCACTGGTATAATTTTTAGTGCTTGGTTGAAAGTGTTGTAGACCAAATTTGTTCATGCTCTATGACAACTGTGGCACCGAAAGAAGAATTATAATATTAGAACTTGCTAAAACTGTTTTACAATCACAGTAGAAACTATAACGTAAGCTTTCAGGTTTTAAATGTTTTCACCTTGGGCATACAAGGAAAACATTTTGATTAGAAGAATTTGTTCTGTCTAAAGAAGTATGATATGAGGCTGAAGGTATCTGGCGGCCGTTTTTTCTGCCTCCTGTATAAGCAATTCCTTCAACTTTGAATGACCTGTGTTTACAGTAGAATTTGCATTGCAATTTGGTAGTACTTTTCGTTAAAACCTTGTATTAAGATAGCTCAGAGGAACTGGCTGTTTTGTTTGAACATTGCAAATCAAGTGACAATATTTTGCAAGGCTGAACTATTAAGAGAGATTTATTCAGGTAGTTTAAAATTCTTGGAATTTGTGGTTATGTAGTCATTTGTTTGCTAATCAAGAAGAGTATAGTAAAAATAAGGTTGCTGATCAGTTTTACTGAATAAAGAATATATTTTGGATGAAATTGTGTTATCTCAAATGGATGTTCTAATTCTAAAACACATATAAAACAATGAAAACATTGGAGGTTTTTTCATTTCTGTTTTTGGTGAGTATGTTGCATGAGTATGTAAGTGTATATTTTCTCCCCATGTATTTTGCTCCAGAAGTTAACATTCAGTATTGATATCTAGGATTCTGTGAAAATAGTTTCTTCAGAGTGTTAACTGACCAGACTGTAACTTACACAACTTAATGAAGGTTTTGATTTCCCGTCTAATGTAAGCTGCTCATACAACTGGACTCAGTGAAGCCACTGAAAATTAGTCTTATAATAGCAGGAGAAGGAACAGTAATAGCTAAGTTACTCGTAGCTCAGAATCTCTAAAATGGTGCATACTTTCATAGCTGGAACAGATGGAACGACTAGAGAATAGATGTATAAAATGAAGCACTAAATAGATATCCATGGGCTCCATTGACCAGTTGTCACTTTCTGTCTCCACAATATCATAATTTCACTACAAGTATTTAGGAAGAGAGCAAACGTCATTTTCTTGTGAACCAGTTGTCTGGTGGATAAAAATAGTGGTTTGCATTTCACAATGTGGAATTCTTTGTTTCTTAGCATAAACAGCACTAGGATTTATCTGCCTGTTTAAGAAATAGTCAGTATATTGCTCTAGGTTCTTTCAGAGAAGTATTTGTGTACAACCAGCATGTAAAGCTGAGTTTTGAGTATTTCAAACTCAGTTATTTCCTCTAGGAGCAAAATGCTAGTATTTGCAATGATTTTCCTATTTGAAGGGAATATCTCATGGTTAATTGAAGGAGATTTAGACTTAGACCTTCACAAATTTAATTACTTGGGGTTTATTCTGAATTTATTCTGGGAATTCTGTGTCAGTCTGGAAAATAATACTTGCTTTTGTTGCATACTTCAGATTTTATCTATTTTTTAAATTTGTAGCATAATTTAAAATGCAATTTTGTATCTTTTTGTCTTCCAAAAACCTAACAGAAAATTCAAAACTATTAACTTGATCCATTCTTTGAAAGCAAAAAAAGCCCGACAAAACCAACCAGCAAAGCAAGCTGCTATGCTCCAAATAAAAACAACTTGCATTACCCTAGTTATTACAGGAATGTTAGGAAAGAGAAGGGTATGTTTCAGCAGAAGAGTTTGCTTTTCAGAAGGGTTTGTGAAAAGCCAGCTGATACTTGTTAGCTTTACTGCAACTATAATACCCTCTTTTCAGTGTTTTCTAGAAACCTTCCAATTAGATAATCATTCTTTTTTCCTACTCTTTACAGAGTATTTCTGCAGTCCAGTGTTCAGAAAAATAAAACCCCTGAACCTAGCATTTCTGACAGTACAGACATTACTAAAAGAACTACCAGGTCTGCTGCAAGAAAAAACAGTTTAAAAAGGTGAGAGTTATCCTCTTTACAGATCCTGTAACTGTTCTCTAGGGAAATACTTCGAGCTGTTGTGTCCAGTGCTGGCAGGAGCTTTGCCATAGTTCAACTTCTCCTAGCAATGAAAAGTGAGAAACAATTAAATGGTTTATGTCATGTACTGCGAATATCTGGAACCTTACATCTTAGGTAATTTATTTATGTTGCTCTGTCTTTCAAGTTTGAAAATTTTATGTAGTAATTCCTAATGTGAATGAGAGTTACTGAAAATGAGGGATTTTGGTAACATGAAATCCCCTCTGCCTGGAGTAAGAGACGGAAAAATTGCTCACAGCATTAAGTCAAATACCAGTCAGTGCATGAAGTCAAAACTAGGAGAAATTCAATGGACAACTGAAATGCAGTGATTGTGGAAAGGTGAACCATGTAAAATGCATGTGTATACTGGTATGAGGGGTTTTTTTTACTGAGAGTATGGCTGATAATCTGAACTAAACCTGTTTGGTAAAGCTTAATGAAATTTTAATTCTAATGGATTTATGCAAGACTGAAAGTGCTTTTTGGCCCAGAAGCATATGGCCGGACTACTGCTATGTATCTTTGTATGTGCATGTGATCATGCCCCCCTGTGGCAACTCCCCAGGTCATTATAAAAGATAAGCCTGAGAGCATAACTTAAAACAATATCCAAACTATTTCCATTGGTTGCAATTTACTGGAATTTGTCTTAAACTTATAGTGAAAAACTTTCAAACGAGTCTGTCAGGTGCTGAAGAGATTTTCGTTGGGAAGAGTAAAAGATGACACGTAACTACTTCTTATGTTATGTGGCTTGATTTATAAATATCACTGAAAATTCTAAGTTCTTTTGCAGCTGTTTCCTCACAGAGCTCTTCTTTCTCCTTCTTCATCCTGTTACCTCGAAGGTAACAAAGTTATGAAAAATTCACTCTGTCAATGGAAATAGTCAGTAGACTGCAGTAAATTCTATTCAGAGAATTTTTAGTCATGACTTTGTTTTGATTTACTGAATAGCATGTTAAAATATAATGTCTTTTTCCTGAAATAGATATTTTACTAAAAATTAGTAGTATTTTTCCAGGTTTTCCTTTTGGTTGGTTGGGTTTTTTCTCCATTTTGCCTAATTTTCACCATGTCAGTTTTGGTTCAAACAGAATTGATGGGATTCTGCCTGCTGTTTCTATTCCTCATGCCTCTTCCAGTTTTAATCTGCTTGCAACATTTTGTGGCTGCATTCATGCACATGTGTAATCTGAAGAGAGATTTTCAGTTCCTGGAAAGCACTTCTCCAAGCTGACCTTTGTTTTGTGTGAACTGAGAATACCTATCCTTAGGAGAAAACAACATCCCTAAAAAAAGAGTTCACAGAAGATGTCATTAATTTTGTTAGAGTCCTTTAGGTGTGGTGCCAGATGTATGACTCTGAAAGCCAAGGATCAGGTCAATCTAAAACTTCATAAATTACTTCCTTCATATTTTAATGGACTTTCTTAAACTTCTACCCCAAATACTTCATTCCATATACTCTTTCTTTTCTTCTAACTTTGGGGGTCTGAGAAGTTCAGTTACTTTATATTTCCATCCAATAATCAACTTTGTCCTTGTTCTGTCAGTTATGGAGTTCTTAATTGTTTTATAATCTGCAAGAGCTAATTTGGTGCTGGTCCCTCTGAAGGGTGTTTTGGTATGACCATATAACTTACTGGATTTAGAATCCAGTATCTTCTTGTTGGTCTTGTAGGTGTCCTTTTATTTTTCCTGTAGCATTTGAAAAAGTATCACTCTTTTTTTAAGCATGCCTTTTCATCTATCTGAATTTCTTGAAGTATCAGCAGTTTGCACTACCTCAGAGTGCTCAGATTCATTGACCTAATCCAGATCAAGTGGATTGCAGGGTAGAGAATAATTATCTCTACAATATTGATATCATGCCCTAACCAACATCTGTCTTTGTCAAGACTTCATTTACTTCGCTGAACTTCTGACATTACTGTATATCCTTATTCTTTTACTTTCTCGTCTGATACATTCCAGTGGAAACGTCTTGCACCATTTTTACATCAATCTCATTTGTTGCTGCTTTATGTCACTTCAGTCAATTCTTTTTGTATGTGAATCACACTTGTGACCCATCCTAATGCAGTATAATCTGCAGAGCTAGGAAATTCATTTGCCATTTCATCCTTCAGACACTACCATGGATTGTCTTCAGACTGATTCTTTTAGCCAAAACAGCTATTTACAGCTAAAACACTATTCTGGCTTTGCAAAGAGAACTTACAGAATTTCAATCCTATTTAAAACACTCACTGCATTTCCTTTGTGGAACATCTCTAGACGTCTGCTGCCTTCTACTGAAAGTACTGATGGACATAACACATATCTTGTGATTGACATAATACTGGTTTTTGCAGGAAGTCACATTGCCAGTCTGTAAGCCAGTGGATGCCCTTATTTCTCCAGTTAAGATAGCTTCCTTGTAAATTTGCCAGTTACTGTTAAGTTCATGTCTGTATTTTAACAAGGTGCATACTTCAAATCCAAACCAACTGAGTCACAATAAGGCACAAGTTAAATGGTCTTTTCCATGTTACCACACAGAACAGAATTAAAATTAAATTCTTACAGTAAGTAGTTGATTAGAAATGAAATCTTAAGTGGTAAAGGCATTTTGATGTGTAAAGGTGCTTAAGGGAATGTAGGTCAACTTATTACAAAAATTATAATAGGGAGTATGGGGGAAGAAGTATGAAAACTGTATAGAGGAATATCACAAAACCTAACAAAGAGGAGTCGACTTTAAAAATCTCATATGCCTTTGCTTTGCTGGGTATTACAAAGCAGCCTTCTGCACCCTTGTTCAAATACTGAAAAATACTGAAAACTACCTGCAGCATTTCAGAACTTTTCTATATGTAATCTAATCCTAGCTTTAAAAAAAAATATGTTTCTTTACTATTATTCCTACTTTTCCTATGGTCTAATACCTCAGAGAGAGGAAAAGAAAAGGAATGCTTTGCACAAATGTGCTTAATGAAATTATGGTACTTTGAATCCTCTTTTGCATTTCTGTATGGATCAGAATTTTCTTCATATTATCTGTAATCAGACCAGTCCATGCATTCTTGACAATCAGTACTGCTGTGTTATTAAATGCAGTGACTTTTACCTTTTGTTTCTTTCTTTGAAGTTCATTTGTTCATTTTACCTTGCCAGAAATATTTGCTTGAAATACATACTGAGTGATCTTTAACTTTTTCCCTCAAATATGTTTTATTTCAACAGCCAATCCATCACGAAGACTAGAACAGTATTGCGTTGAATTTCCAATAAGCCACCAGTGTTGAAGAGGATATTCAGGAGTGAAGGGGATATGACTAGAGGGGACTTAATGCAATTCAAGGAAGATCACTTTGGCTCTATTTTTCAGCAAAAAATGAAATAGAACAATCTCTTCCTTACTTGTAGAATAAAATGAACTGTCAACATGTTTGGTAGACCTTTTTCTACCGTGCTACCACTTTCTCAAACAAAACCAACAAAATCTATGTACATTCAGACTCAGGTGTAAATATTTAAGCTCTCTATTATAAAGAGAGCTTGCTAGTATGTATGATGCATGTGTATAAACTGTGATGGCAATCACTTACTTAGCTGCTGACCACCAGAAATGAAAAGATGGTGGGAGCTTTTAAGTATATAAATCTGTGGTGTCTATTCAGACAGGGCTTAAGTCTTCACTTGAGTCTGAGAATCAACTACAAAAGCTTTTTTTTCTAATAGTATTGGTACTCCTCTGTGTTGATCGGCTGCTCTTTCTTACTTTGTATGAAGTTTTTTATGAAGCTGCAGTATTGAGTACACAACGTAACTATTGTCCACCAAAGAGTGCTTTTTTGTCAAAGGTTATGTGGTTTATTTAGGAAAAACTAATTGTAAATGATTAACTTGTTTTTAATAGTGACAGCTTTTTAGTTGTTTACAACCAATGGCTCTTTGAACTAGTTATAACTTACTTAAATCTGCTATGATTTTAAAGGGGAGGAAAAACAGTGTACCATTTAAAGCAGTGCTGTCATATTGAAATGTCATTACATTATTGTTTCCTTTCCTATCAAATCCTTTAGGTGAAACTTTAAATTGCCATATATGAAAGGTAAGAATTCCCCCCAGATTTCACTGGTACACTGGGTAACATGTGGGTGTTGCTGGTTTTTAGCTTTGGGGCATTTAATGAGTGCAGCACACAAAAAAGGGAAAATAAGGTTGCCACACAACTGAGGTAGTGGAACTCAGGGGCAGGTAAAAATCTGGACATCTAACACTTCAGGAATTACAATTTACCTCTGTTAAAAAGCAGTGTAAGTTTTAGAGGAATCTGCTTGAGACTGAAATTTTCATCCCTTACAGGAAAACTGTTTTTTCCTACTAGTTTTCACATTATGAAATGTCAAAACTGGTATACCTTTGTCCACCAACTGATGTCATAGCTGCATATCCCTCAGATGAGGACTGTTACCACATAGCCTTAAATATGAATCAGTTATCTGTTGACTTAGTGACTCTTACAGTAGGTAGAAGAAATGGGGAAATTTGAAATGTTAGTAATGGAATAACAAGTTTTTGAAGACGCAGATTACCTCTGTGAGAGACGGAATTTTATTTCAATGAATGCAAATGTTCAGTGACTAGTTTCAATCTATGTCCTTTTAAATGGAAACTAAGCCTTCTGTTAGGCTGGTGATTTTTGAATGCCAGTATGAGCAAGAGCATCATGACTTGGACAGGAAACAGGATGTGAAGTTTAAGTAAGCTTAGAGGTAACATCCATGATCTTAGATAGTCAAAATCTGAAAATATGAATAAAAAGAAAAGGTTTGATGCAAAATAAAGGACCGTTGAAGGCTCAGACTGAAAGTATTTTTTTTGTTTTCTCCTTAAACTTTTCACCCCCCCCCCCCCTTTTTTTCTAGATGAAAGGCGTCCAAAAGAGAGGGACTGATCTCATCCTGATAAGGCAATTAAAATTTCTTGGGGTTTGAATGGGGTTGGTTTAGCTGTTTTGTGGGTGGTTTTTTTTTTTTGGGGGGGGGGGGGGGCAGTGTTTTGGTTTAGTGGGTTTGGGGTTTGGTTTATTTGGTTAGGGTTTTTTAGTGGGGGTTTGTGGGTGGGGTTGGTTTTTCAGCTGGTTGGGTTTTTTAATTAAGCCATTTGTGCAAAAGCTGAAGTACAGGTAATCACAATAGTAAGTCTGTTGTGCAAATATGAATCTGTTTATTTTTGAAAAAAATCCTCATCTTGGAAGGGAGAAGGGATGTAAGTAGTTAAGTGAGAATCAAAATAAAGATTTTGTAATATTTACTGTGTTTGGCTTTGCCCTCAGCTGAGCTTCTTTTAGCATATTCTTTTTTAACCAAAACTAATTGGTCTCTTTCTCACCCCTTCCAAATTCCAAATTAGAATTTGTCTCTTTTAAAGTAACCAGCAGAATCATTAGCACTTTTAGGTTCATCAGAAGTACATTTGCATAACGCAAGTGCACCAACAGTAGCAACTAGCTAAACCAAAATTGCATGTTTGGCATCAATGTGTTTCAGGATACCCCATCCACCACCCAGTATCTTAGTGAGAAACATGTAAGTGTCAAAGGGACTTCACATTTGAACTTTCCAAACAGCCTTATACGGAAAATTAACTCATTACCTCATTGTGTCCCAGCTAATTGTATTGCTTAGTTTGTTACAAATTTTTATTACTTTGTCTAACATTTTTAATATACCATACCAAAGTTGTCTTAGGTACAAGAATGAAAAATGGGCATGGGTGAGGAAGTCCTTGGTTTCTGAATTGTGAAGGATTAAGCGCCAAAATGGAATGTGTTGTGGCAGCTGCATCACCTTTGTACAACAGAGCAGCTGAATGAAGGTATTTCTGGTCTCATCAGTTAGGAGATTCTCCTTAGAAATCCTTTCCTCTTTCAAATACGTGATAGATGGATTCTTCCTCAATCTCTTAGTTCAAAAGATACTACATGCTCAAAAGCTGTAATATCTTGGGTGAAAACACTACTTTCCATTACAGCATCAAAAACTTAACTCAGATGTTAACCCAGATCTTGTCTTTTTGCCCCAGTATGACAGCAGAGGAAGCACTGCTGATTTAAAACAGTAAGAGAGTGTAGAAAAAAAAACAACACAACACATAAATGTGATATTCACCAGTTTGTTGCACTGCAGTTTTTATATTAATCATTTGCAGACTGTCTTACGTAAACTCATGTATAAGCTATCAAGGTCTTAAATTTCTTGACTAATCAGTACTGTTCATCCTGATTATTTTTAAACTGTGTTTCTAATCATATTTTTTTAACTTAGATTGTAAGAATGAAAGTTTATTTTGGTGAAGGTATTTTTAAGATAAAGCTTCATATTATCTTGTAATATTAATTAGTTCAATATGCATTTGTGTCTCATTTGAAAACAATATAGATTGCATTTGATTTTATACAAAATACTGCATAGTGAGAAGTGTAAACATGAATTGTGTAAAATTAAAAATAATCAGCAGAGTTTTTTTCCTGTTTTATTTCCAGTATGATCATATCTGTACCAGACAGACTATGCGTGCACTGAAAAAAACACAACAGACTCAGCTGCCTGAAAACTTTTAATTAAAGCACAGATTCTTAAAACACATACTTTTAAAATTTCAAAAATAGAGAATTTCTGGCTCTACATTTCAGAGAACTCACTTTGGAAAACAGTAACTCTATTTGAATTGTTGGGATACTGTTACACAGTAAAAAAAAGCACAGTAAGACACAACAATGGGGGTTTAGTTATTTCTTCTCCTTCCTCTATGATTATATATAATTTTTAGAAACAGGCATTATCTTAAATACTATATACTTTGATACTTACCATGACAGTGAAGGCTTCTCAGAAGAACTAATGTTTTAGGAACACTGATTTTTGCACAAGCACAGGTGATGGCCTAGTTTAGCCCTTTAAAAAAATATCTAACAGCAAAAAATAGTGACCAACTCAAACACTTTTTGTCACCCTTACCTTACCTATATTAGAAAAGGCAAAATTTGCACACACCAAGCAGAGCCTGTTTGACAAGCAAGTAAACTTCTGCTTGCCTCAAAGATAGGGTTTTATAGTTGGAAAATCGGTGTTCTTCTGATGTAAGGTGATCCTTTCCAAATTCCCATGATGTTTAAGGACCTTCTCCTGACAAGCAAGTTGCCTGATGAAGAATGAATGGTGGGTCTTGCCTGGGAGAACACCAATTTATGCATGTGATTCCCACAGGAAAACACAGTTAAGTCCTATCACATCATTAGGAGTAAGGAGTACTGGCACTGGGCCGGGGAGGGCAGAGGACTAAAAGAATCCCACAGAGAAAAACTGAACAGTGGCCCAAACCCATTCCCTTGAGAAGTTAATGTGCTGCAAGAATAATCTGTTCACTGTAGTTCTGAATACTTTAAATTTTGGTCTATTTAGCCACCTTTGCAGTGCAGTTCCTACACTGCTTATGTAGGAGTAGACAAAAACATGCTATAGCAAAAAGGATGCGCTGTTATACATGAAATTCGAGTCTGGTCCTAGAGAGAAACTGCATGCTTTAAACCTACCGCAACAAGGGTTTGTTGAGGAAGGGATGTTTTTTACTTTATTTACTTCTGGTTTTGGGGTTGGTTTCACATGGATGTGACTGACCAGTAAGTCCTGAATATGGAATAAGACATATACAAGGGTGATGTGCTTTTTAAGCTTAGGGACTAATGGACCACAGCAATTGCAAAGATTACTTCATCTCAACTCAAAGGGAACATGGGGTGGCCTTTGTTTTGGATAAACTTTGATAGCCATTTGAGTGGATCAGTAAGTAGTTCTTCAGCAAGAGTGAAGACCAGACCCGCATGGGGAGAATGAATACATAGAATATAAGAGCCAGACAACTGCCATAAGAATTTCAAAGACAGACATGAGCTTAAACATCAACCCTCCCATTCCTTCCTGACAGCTGGGGACACCAGGGAACATAGTGACAGTGAGGATGTATTTCATAGGGACCAGTAAGGGGAGTCATATTGGGATTATGATTGAACTGTGTACTGCAACTGCTGTATTAAGTATATTTTTGTGTTTCCAGTATACTTTGTATCACTCTAAACCAGAAATGCCATGTGACATGAACCATCTTCAAGTAAATAAATCTGGTATTAAACATGACACTCTCCATCCATGGGATATTTCCAAGAGCCTTGTCAAGTGTTGGACTGTCACAAAGGCAGTGGAAGAAGGCACCTAGAAAGCTGTCCTTTCAACAGCTCCATTCCTGGTCCATGTCCTTCCTACCAAACTGTCCTAGTTCACAAGGCTGCTGAAGACTCCAGACAGGCCAAGCAGCTGCTGGTGTTCTTGATGCCTCAACTCAGCATGTGGTGGCCCTGCTGTGTAAGAGCATAGCACAGCAGATAAAAAGCTCTTCTGTGTCACTAGCACCTCCAACTCCCAGCTCTTCTAACCATGCCAGTTGCTGCAGCTCAGTTACAGCACAAACAGGATAAAAGTGGCAAACCCTAGAGTCCTCGTACCCTGACAGCACAACGGGAATAGACCCTTGGCATCAGCTATTACTAATGTGAGAAAATCCAAACTGAGAGTGATGCCAGCAGCAGGAGGGTAAATTATGAAACATCACTTCTTACCCTTGTGAGCTTGCTTTTGCCTCTGTCAGTGCTTTGATGCCATTTTTTTAAGATAGCAGAACAATTCCTTGGTTTTCTACTCAGTGGAAGGGCTCAACTTCCTCATTATCCCTCCTTCAAATACAGCTTTTCTCTAGACCTCCTCATATTTCTTCCCGAGTTCATGTTTTGGCATTACTAGATTGATCTTTCACCATTCTTTCCAAAATGGCACACTCACAGGTGAGAATCTCTAGCCAGTAGTCACAACACGTGACATTTCTCCTGCTGTCATGCTTCTAGGTGCTTTTTGTCCATCTCTTTCACACCACTATCATACCTATTTTAAAGTGAACTACTGTTTAATGTTGATTTGTTCACATTCTATCTCTTTCTCCCACTGACCAGACCTTTCCAGCCTCTAGTCTTCTTTCACTCTGGGGGAAGCTTCATTGGAAAGATTACTAGGTTTTGCTTTTCCCACAATAGCTTCTAAGGTTCAAAGTCTTTGCTAGAGCACAGAAAAACAGAAAAGAAGCACTCAATCCATAAGCAATAGAAATATAACCAAACTAACAAGTATAGAATTCCTGGATCAGCGTATGTCAGCTTATTATTCTCTTCTGGCATGAGAAAGAAGTTTGTACCTTGTTATTTTTATGTGTTGGCAGAGCTATCCTGCTAATTCAATTACATTATGCAAAATTCGGTATCTTTCATTCAAACAGTAACTACTGTACAAATCTAGACAAAGGAACTACTATTGCTAAAAGGCAACAGCTTATCAAGTCCTGCTAACTAGCTGTAAAACATCATAGAGACAATAGGAACACAGATTATGAGTAGTCATACTAGTTACCTAAACAAGGAGAGCAGAAACTTTATTCTGTTTATTTAGGGATAGCTCGTCTCCACCATAACGCTGTCATTAAGTGATGCGGTATCTAAGGCTGTGCTCAAGACAGCTATCTGAAACACTTGTATCACATATTCAAAAAGGTATTTGTTTTCACAGAAATAAAACACTGCTGAAGATATAATGTATTTCAAGTTAAATTCTAAGAACACAGTCAAAGCATAACAGTTGTTACTTCTTCCAAAGACTGAAGGCTCCCCCACTCCAAGCAGAAACTGTTCAATACTTGCTCAGCATATGCTACTGAAAGAGAAAAAGCTCTAATTTCATGCCCATTATTCAGTGATTAAATGTACTGTTTATGCAAAGATAATCATGTTTCACATTCAATTACTGACCCATTGATAATGAGTCAGCGTTGCATTGCTTTCAACACTGCATATATATATCTGTGTGTGTGGATACACATATATTCATTTTCTTATATGAATGTGTATGTGCCTGTGATAGCTCTGGGAAAAAAGAAAAAATTATGTGAAAATTGTGTAATACAAGATTAACATTAATGGCATAAGGGTACTAGAGGTACAGATTCAGGGTTTTTGGGCCTAAAGCACACTTACACCCCAACACTTGTTTTCTTACAAAAAAGGTATAACCAGCTGAAAGCTCATTTCCTGTGGGCTCAAATGCCCAATATTCCTATTTATCAACTCAGGGTTTTTTACTTCTGAGTCTGTTTATTCATTCTTTGGTACTCTTATCTTAAAACACAGACATTCCTCTCCTCTTTCTTCTAAAGGCACTTTCATCTCACTCTTGCCAATCCTAAACCATAGCACTGCATATGATTCAACTGAACTACATCATATCAACACTACCATATATAAATGACAGTCATGGAAAGAGGTGGATTCCTTTCTTTGCAAACTTACTGTGACTTACATTAATCTAAAACTTAAACCTGAAATGCAGCAGTTTTTCCTAGGCCACTCACTACATTAATCCAAAGAGTTGCTGGTAGCAGTGCATTAAAGAGTAACATGACTAAGACCTGCAACACAATTTAATCTCTTCTTAATATGCATGCCATGTTCTACTAGTGTTTGTGTATATATTTACACCAGCTACCAGCTGCTTTACATGAAGGAGTAAAGCTACACCAGGAGTGACAGCAGCAAATATGTGCTTAACAGATACAGCTATTTTGGTACCTTAAATGTGACAGATGACTGAGATTTACAGTTCTCTTATCACAGCTAGGCAAAGAAGTTGAATCACTGTCATCACTTACAGTTAATAATTTCTTTTCTCTACTCAGATATACCATCAACTAGAGAAAGTCTTAAGCCATATTCAAGTCTGATAGACTGAAAAATAAAATTGTCACACATAGCGGCTCTAAGAAACTTCTTGTTTCAGCAGTAATCAACTATACTAAATCTCATTCTCACAAAGTTTTGGGTTGTATTTTTTAGTGTTGGTCGGTTTGTTCTGTTTTTAATTAAACAGTCTTGTAACCAGCCTTTTTCCCTTTTAACCAGGAGTTTAACAATCTGCTGACCAAAAGTAGATTATACAGATAAATTTTCACAAGTCCTTTAAAGTATTCCCCAAAGAACCTATTTGTCATTCTGTTTTGAAAGGCAGATGATCAAAGTTAGAGGAATAAACAGTAACTTTGCAACAGCAGGAAGGAGACTAAAAAATGAAAATCTCTCAGCCTTCCCAGAGAACATTCAGAACTAAACCAAACACATCGCAGCAGATTGATCCCAGTAGCACAGCATAGCAAAGATTGACAGTTTTAGTAGAAGAACGGAGGGTTACTTTTAAGTACATGACCACTTTTCATAGCGAAAAGAGCTCTTAGTAGAAGAGAAGGCTACATTCAAAACATGACAGGAAACAGAAGCCCTGCAAAGAAGCTCTCCACATCTATGCACACACTCACTCTGGCAAGTAAAAATATAAACAAAAATTCAGACATATTCTTCCCTGTCCAATGGGAAAATGGGAACAGGAAGGGAAGAACAAGCAAAATATTCCAAGAATCCCACTGACAAAAATCACTTTCACATTCATTAAATTGCCATTTTTGGCAGAAACAAACACCACCTGTAAAAAGGGCAGCAGCAGGTAAATCTTAAACTGCAATGATGTCAAGTAACACCCTGTGACTACAAAGTGAAGGAGTCATGCATTATTTCATCCAGTTCAGTTACTCAAATAGCAGCAGCATGGGTTCCCTTAACACCAGCACTTTGCTTTTGCACTTCTTCCTACTACAAGTCAGAGCATCTCTATGCCACTAAGATGAACTTCTCGTGGAATACAAAGTCTCATGTTATAGCAAATTGTCATATAAGTAATTTAACAATGTAAAAAAAAATCCTTTGGGCTGAACTACTCTGCAGACCATCTGTTTGGAGCATATAGAAAAGAGTCTTTCTAGGATGACTACACCCTATTTGAGCAAAGCCTTGTAAGTGAGAAAAGTCTTTTAAGATTCTGAGCACTCTTAGAGCTTACTCCAAAGCAAAACTTTTTCTTCTTTTAAGTTTCATCCACTGTTTGCTTTCAAAGGAGACTGCTTAGAAGTGAGGCACAGAACTGGAAAAAGTGAAAGGTTTATATTCATCTGCTTTCCCAGTAAATTGAAAGAATGTATTCAAGTTGAGCAGGCATTTGAAGACTCCTGTGAGGCTGACAGCTGCTTCCAAAATGTCCAGTACGCTTGTCCTCTCATTTATTTCTGTCATCACCTCTGGCACCATTTTCTTGTTTTTCTCAGATCCCCCACAATGGCTCTCAGTGTCCCCTTGGACAGGAAACAAGTTAGAAAATCTCACTCAAGTATGTTAAAGCTGCAATGAAAGAACATTGCACCTCATCCCCAATATCACAAACTTCTTGGTAAGGCATGAAACATTTTTAGTTTATAGTTGCTCCTGCTAAAATTAAAAGCTTCCTTAATAATTTAGTTCTGGTTTTAGATCAAAATTATTATTTTACTTTTTCTTCAAAGTAATTAGACTATATCTTGTTACTGAAGTAGGACTTATGGTTAGGTGTCAATTCAAAGCATCTGTGCTGCCTTGATTTTAAAGATCACTTCCACTTAGATGTTCACTTTTTTTGGTGAGTACTGATTGCTGTTTAGGGTTTGGGTTTTTTCCCCTCTTTTTTTTACCCCAGAGTACATCCAAATAGCAAAAGCCTCCACCTACCACACTGACTTCTTCAAACAATACCTCAAACCCAAACCAATGTGCACTTTTCTTTATTCGCCAAACCCTGAAGAACTGCAACTTGTGACTGCCTGAAATATACACTTCACCCAAAAAACCCCAGCTTTCAAATGTACATTGAAATTGAGTCCCAGTTGTAGATCGTGTTGTACAGTTTACATTTCATCATGGCGTCATGGAGAACTTGATATAATCTCTATATATACATTTTTAAACACTCTTCCCTTTAACTTCACTTAAAGCCTAGTAGGGAAGTACTGTAAGCCTTCCCATAGGTTTCACAATTGGAGGCAGACACTGAAACCTGTGACAGGATGCCAGTCCACCCGTATTTCTAGAACCCAACTCTATTAGCAGACAGCTGCAATCATTCCGCACCAAACACCCAGACAACTTTCCAGAAGGGAAACAGACTTCCTCAATCTACACCAGCATAGAACTGGTCTCTTCATAGTTACAAAGCGACTTTGAGATACCACCATGCAGGATGGTTCTTCAAGCTAAAGCTGGAAAATCCTCAGGATCATCAGGATTTGGAGCAACAAGCTGCACCTATGAAGTAAGAAGTTTTATAAAAATGAATGCATTTCAAAAGTATCTCACAGCTATGTATATGTATTTTACCCTCAAAAGGGTTCATTCTTATACTCAAATGCTACTACTACTAAATGCTACTTCTACTCAAATTGTATCCATCACTATCATGCACATTTATCTCAGAACTTATGACTACTGTAATTTTTTTTCCAGTGTGAATGTATTTATAATGCTGCCTGGAGAAGACCAGAAGGTCACAAGTTCTGCAGCACTGAATGAAGAAAAAAGTAAAGCGGTCTTAAGCAAAATACTGCATGTTTTTAGAAGCACCATTACTATATTTCTACATTCTAGAACTACTGAATGTATTGGATTGTAGTTTTAATCTCTCTGATCTGTTACCATAAAGAACCTTTTTCTTCCAGATGAAACAAATGCATCAACTCTTCCATATTATTCTGAAAGTTCCTGGTCTTAAAACATTTTAATCACAGTAAAGCTTCTGTTAGTATGTAGAATAAAGATGCCATTTTCCAGTGTGCCAATGCTTTTTTTTTTTCCCCCCAAAGGTAAGTGGAAGTTTTTTATAATGGTTATATTGAACTCATGAATCATTCTCATAGATTTACTGATCTCACTGTCAGTAATCAAAGTATTACTGTATCACACTGAAATTTTTCAAAGAGATACAAGCCTTCAGTTATTTTAATTACTTCCCAGTTTATATCAAAACTCATTGCAGAAAAAAAATCCTCATTGCATCCCTTCCTCTAGTTACCATCAGTAGCAGACCTTTTGAAATGTGTTCTGAGTTGTGAGCCTGAATCAGTATTTAATTTCAAGTAACATAATATAGGCCAGGAACTCAAGCAGGACAACATACTATGAGACGGGAATTAAAAACACGTCTGTCACTACAGAAATCGAAATTCCACACAGAAAGGGGCAGGACATAAACACCACCAGTAACAGAAAAAAAACCCCAAGAAACAGCAACAAAACCGTAACATCTATTACCACTACTTCTGGTCGAGGTCCTGTCTCTTCAGGTCTTCTGCCACGACCACGACCACCCCGTGCTCCTCTTGATCCACGGCCAGGGCGAGGAAGACTCCCAAAATTAATATCCAGCTGAGAAGTTATATCATTCACTGGTTTTCGAAAGACATGAGAATCATCTTCGAAGTCTTCTTTTTGCAACTAAAAAGAATATCTGGTTAAAGCCTACAGTTTCCATGTATGAATGAGCTTCTCACTTCCCAGATACACATGCACACTTATAGACTAAGCAGCAGATGAACCAAGGCAGCATCTGAAGCACAAGACAAGCCTTAACTTGCACAGGATTTTAACATAGATGAGGTAATTGCAGCTTCCCAGATGCCTGGGATAGTTCTTTGTCAGCTCAGAGATTCCTGGCAACAAAAGCTTCTGTACAGACTCCATAATACAGAAGAGGTTTTTCAAAAATGTAATCTAGGAGGTTTTCAAAGGGACTAGAGAGAGTCAGACCTAAGGTACTTACTCCTACAGTTATCTCCAAATAATGGTTAAAAGGCCATACCAAAGCTACCTAACCGATGTATTCATCTACATGCCTGCAGCTATGAGATTACTGTTTTAACTGTTCCTAATAGCTAGTCGATGTCAGACTATTTCCCAGCTTAACTTTAATGGGGACTGTAGTTATGATAAAGTATGTGTTAACTCATCCTTTACAATGATCACTTATTCAGTGTCTAATTCAGGGATTTCACTTGCCTATGTTACACAGTTCCTGTACCTCCTGTTCTGTGTTCATTTTAACAAGGTCTCTTGATACTACCAAAAGAGAAACTTTACAGGCAAGAGGAACAGAAACTTGTATGTACTCTTCACACAGCTGTGTCCTCTCTTTGGAGCTTGTGGAAGGTATTCTCCCCACCCTTACCACTGCCTCTCTCAGAAAAGAAAGAGGGGGTAACAGCAACTCTGACCTTAAAAGTTTCACTAAAAAGAATGCAGACACAATGACCTAAAGTGATTAAGCAAGTTTTGATGCTAATATTATAACTAGAGAAAAGATGTGTATTCATAAATGCATGTAGACTTCAAGGATCAAAATTCCATCATGCTAGACTATATGCACACACTTTTGTGACCCCCAAAACCTGAAACCTAAGTAAGCTAGAATCTGAAAGAAGCTTCCCCTCTCTCCTCAGAACTAGTAGTTCTCCCTGAAATTTCAATCTAAGCAGTATCATGGAATAAAATCTAGGGGAAGTGGGGAGGGGGTGCACACTACAGCACCACAAGCTCTCTAGGGATAGTTCTAAGAAGCAGGACCCAAAGAAACCACACCCTAAAAAAAATTCATATTTCCAAGTGCACACTGAGATACATGCAGATGTATACTGGCAAGTAAGCTAAACAGTTTCACAAACCAAGTTTTTCTAGCAGCATTACCAGAGACTTATACAGGTGGCAGCAGCTAAGCCATAAGGTAGAACAACCTGATATATTACATATTTGCAGAGAAAATAGGGGTGATGATCTGAGACAAAAAGCTGAACACACAATTTAAAGCCAGTTTTGGGGCACATGTCATTACAGTGATAAAGCTTAGATACTATTTTCTTGCCTATTCGGATTATACTAAAACTAGTAGAAAAAAAACAGAGACAGTTTCCCAACCCTGGGCAAAAAGGAGAGTTTACAACAGAATTCCTGAGGCAGTGCTTACATTGTCACTGTATTTTGACTTGTGAATCACCACTGCTTTGGAAGGAACAGTGGATTCTGGCTTCCGGATATTGAATTCAGGCTTTGGTCGATTCCGTTGCTGAAGATTTTTCCACTCATCTAATGTCATTTCTTGAACCACTTCTTCCATTGGCTCTCCTTCAGCAACTCTAGAAGTTCACAGGTTTTAAAGTAAAAAAACATTAGGTTGCAACATTCCAGGACAAACAAGAATACTCATCTCCAAAGTAAGGATACTAAACAAAACATTTAGAATGTTTCTTACCAAATTATTGTCATTAATTTCACTTACTCCCCACAGTAACTTTATGTGTGATAGTTTTACATCAATGTAACTTAGAGTATATACTTATGTACTGTTTGAAATTAGTCATATGAACAAACGCTGTCTGCAGCCTCTTGTATTAGTACTCATCCAGTCTCATCCTGAATTCAAGCACTTAGATTCTAGACAAAATCATTCTGCCTTTTGATCTGGCATATTCTTAACCCTACAGTTTAATAGTGGATCTACTCAGCAAATACAGCCATACTGAAAAAAAAGGCACACAGCAGTTTTAAAACACCCCAGTTGCATGGTTTCATTGCCTTGTACTGCACAATGATGAGATGAATTCATGTTTCAGTGTAGCTTTCAGTCATCAAAAAGATATGATGATCAGACCATGCCATCTTCCAGGTAATTAACATTTTCTTTGTGTATTTCACAAGATGCTTCCTTGAATTTTTTTTGTCAGATGTAGTAACAGACAAGCAGACAGCATTTATCACTTGGCAAAAGCAGATTAATCCTGATTAAATGAAAATTATTAAGTCACATTTTCATTTGTCATTAAGTGAAATAACAATATGTCCTAGAAAAATATATGAAATGTCAGAGGCTGCCTTGCATATTTTGAACTGTAAAGACAGAAGGTTTTATGTCTGTAAGATACACAGAGATAAGACAAGACACATAAGCAAAAAAAACCTTCTTTTCCACTCATCACTGCTTGAGTACTCTTCTGCCACTTTTCTGATGCTGATCATGACAGGCCTGCCCAGGACCAGCAGCTATTAGAACACTGCAGGTGTACATTTAATGATACCCACAGAAAGCCATTTCCTACTAACCAGCATCACATACAGGGAGCACAACTTACTCCATCCATCACCATAACCATCTGCTGCATAAACAAGTCAAATACCATGACCTACAAGAAAACCCACACTGATTACTCCAAGACACTTGAGAAACCATTTCTCTCCTCACACAGAAAACTGCTATGCATTACAACAGCAGTTGAAGTTGGCCAAGTATTTCCCTAACAATGGACTTTTCTGGAAAGCCCTCTCATTAGAACCTGTCTACTGGGAGAGTTACGGATTTGGTTTTCCTCATTCGGTCATAGTTCCACAGTCCTACTAAATAATTATGATTTCCCCAATGTAAATATACACTTTATTAGGTGCAAGTAGGAAGTTTTTTATCATGGGAAGATGCAGAGTCAAATGACAATCAATGACTGTATTTTGTTTTTAAAGTTATACAAGCAGCCCATTGGATTGCACACATTTGTTGGGACAGTTCTGTACATTATAGGACTAACTTATATAGGAACAGGCCTGGTCCCTCTTCTTACCTGATCTTGCAGCAAAGCATTCATGTTTCTTGCCAGCCAAAATTAGACAGTATTTTTCTGAACACCCAGCACGACTATGAGAAGCAGAACCGAACACTACGGCAGCCCTGAATTTTGGTTCTAGGATTAACACAGTTCTAAATTCACTTCACAGAAGAGTAACAAATACAGAAGTCCTATACTACATGCCTGCTCTCTGACATGCCTTTATGCCCTGTTATTTTGACAATTCCAGCTTTATCAACCAGAAATTCAAGGTTAAAAGACTGGTCAGCAGTCGTAGTTCCACGCTCTTTACAATCTGTTTAATTTTTTCCTAAGCCACTATTCTCAGTAAATTGCATATCTGAACTTTAGGAAGTCTTTTTTCTGCCTCTCCCATGAAGTTTTTACCACATTACAGAGACAATGTTTCTGTAATGTTTCTCTCTCGGCAAGAGCTGTAGAAAGATACAGAACTGATTGCAAAAAGTACTTGAGAACTAACTATTAATATCTTAATTTGCAAAAGAAAACCAAGAATGCAAGTGGGAGTTTAACAGTGTAAAGTAATATTTACTGCATTTTCTGTGGCTCAAATATTGCACGAAAGAAGGGCAATAGTGCAAACATTCAATAATACTGAATGGCTGACTAGTGGTATGAGATGCTAAAGCAACCCAGTGATTTGAGAACAAGCAACCAAAACAACAATCACCAGAAAGTCCCAAGAACAACTAGAAATATGTACACTCAGGCAAAAGTATCAGCCACCCAAACACAGAAAGAACCACTAACAAGGCAGGAGCTCTGAAGGAGGGACCCCAACTCCCCAGACTGTGCAGGAGCATTGCAGTCAAGTATCCGTTCTTTCTTCAACATCATACTGTGTATGATAAGCAGCCACATCAACAGTTTTGTTTGGAACAGATGTTATTACTGGTAGGGTGGAACTAAATCTCAACTAAATAATGTCTTCTGTGTGGGAACAGGTGAGAAGTCCACAATAGCACTGCAAGGCAGAAGTCTAAAGCACAATGTACACGTGAAGCCTTTAAAGATGTGCAAAGGAAAATACATAATGCTGAAAAAATAAAAAATTTTGCATATCCATGACATTAAGGCAAGACATCCAGGAGGGAAAAAACCCTAACACAGCAGTTTCTATTTTCTAAGTATTAGAAAGACCATCAGGGGACCTTGAAATCTCTATTAGCAGAGTACATTAAAATCAACTAGACAGGTCTGAGAAGGCACAATTAAAACTGGTCATGCCTTGGGTCAGAAAGACCCTTTTCAGGTCTAAATTGCTATGATCATAAGATAACATGAGGACATTTGACCTGACCTCTCAAAATAGCGAACAGAGCTATTGCTTTGAAAGGCACACATATATCAAAAACACCCACTTGCCAGTTCCAAAGGAAATACTTGTGGATTTACACTGCAAATATTTGGTTTTTTCAACTTCAAAATACGGTTTTGATTTTTACTGCAAAAGATGGTTTTAACTGCTAGGTTATTAGCAGTACAAATTTGTTTTAGGATGTCAGGCCTCCCAAGGCGACACACCTATGAGTGAAGCACAGCAACAGGAACCTGCATATCACATTTTAGACAGAAACTCAATTGCAGCAAGTTATTTTGGGCACCAAGCCAGCATGGAAGTGCATTCTGTGCATTACTTTCTACCTTCTAACCTTACACAATTTTAATAACTGATTGGTGTGCATTTTCATTAATCAAATTAGTAAGTTCCTTGGCACACCAGCAATTATGCTTACAAAACACTGCCAGACAACTAAGCACAACCTCTGGATGTGAAAAAACTGAATTCACAATGAAAGTCCTACCAAATCACCAAATGAGAGCCTTCAGTAATGGTTCCTACTCTTCAGTGTTTTCAATAGATGACCATAACCCTTTAACTATGCCTTGATTACTGTGCACATAGTAAACAAAATACATTTTCTTTTTACCAGAAGAAAGGCAAATGGAAAGGAATGCCATTTAGCTCAGCTATTCAGCTATTATTTCCATATCTTTAGAAATAATGACAGCAGATCTCTCTCAGATCAGTTTTTGTATTATTCAGCTGCACAAAGCAAATGCTTAGCCAGCTTTTATCAAGAAGTCAATGACATGAAGCTTTCCCACTAAACATTATTCACAAGAGCATTATCATCGGATATAGAAAAATTTAAAGTTAAACAAGGTAAGACCAAACAACAATTATACAAACTTACTATGGAAGAAAAACACTGAATCAAGTACTTATGAAGCTCTGGCCTGATCTATGAACTTTATGTCACCATTAAACAACAACAGTGTCCAAACCGGCACAAACAAAAAAACAATAAATAACCAAACAACAACAAAACAAATAAACAAATTAGATAAACAGCTTTAAAAAAAAATCTTGAAGATAAGTTGTTAAAGCTTCCTATTATATAACCAAAATGATACACAGCTCCACCAAAAAGGAAGACTATTACGTGAGAAAAAAGTAAGAAAACCCCACAGATTAAATACAAGTTCTGCAAATACCTTTAGGAACAGGAATTGATTAGCCCATGTGCTGTACTGAATAAAAACAAAATATCTACCAATTTGAATTGGTCAACGAAGTCCATTGTTTGGACTGTAAGAAAAGTTTAAAAAGTTCAACAGAAAGCAGCTGTGAGGAAAGTTTATACTTCTGCACTACCTGTGTATTTTATACAGGGTTAAGGTTAGGTTTTGCTTCTGCAGCAAACAAACCCCCTGCTGGTAGCATGCAGTTTGGGATGATATAACTAGAGATAAACATTGTTGATACACTCAAGAAAATTTGAGGATATGGGAATAAACAACTCGATTTATATTATATAAGTATTAAAGAAACTCTTATCCTGCAATACTCTGCAAATAGAAGCTCAGGAATGGCAAAACAGAGTCCTAAAGACAAGACCCCATAAGTTACAGAAGCCCATAGAACCTCTTCTCCAGAGTTGCATAGAAATTAGCCAGTACCATGTCAGAAAGCTATATACCATCTTCATGCAGACAGGTTATTCCCAACTTCCAGGATTACATTTTTTTACTCATAATTTTAAATGGAAACACAAGAAGAAAGAGAATGAGAGAAGAAACAAACCCAAGTCTTCAATTGCTTTCTCAATGCAAGCACACAACTGCAATAAAGCAGTAGAAAATGGTTTCCTTGCAGTCACTGCATTTTAGTGTCAAAATGAGAAAGACCCTAGCAGCAGCCCAAGCAAACACACAACCCTTTATAATATTGAGGCTGTAGCAAAAGCACAAGGTAGCCTAATTTGTGTTACCTGGACAGCAGGGGCAACCTAAGCAGTAAGACCTTTAAATACATCCTGAAGCTCTAACACCATATCCTACCAGCTTTTGCTTTTAAACGCTAAACAACAACAATTCCATCTTGTTAAGGTGCATGCCATACAACCATCCCTAATGACCTAGGCACTAGGGATTCACACAATGTCTCCTATTTTAAAATACAGGGGTCACCAAGGTAAGTGCAGTGAGATATATGTAACTCATGTTTCGTATATAGATTTGTAACCCTTCAGGACAGTGTTTATTGCACTGAAAAGAGCACACAGCGCACAATTTTGTACTTGTAGGTTACTTGCTTTTTTGAATCATTTTAATTTCAGCAGACTATTCCTAAATTAATCTTTTTTAAAAAAACACAAACAGGAGTAAAATCTCCAGAAAGGCTCCCAGTCTGACTGAACACCTAGTGCTCTCAAAGGAAGATGAAAGAATTAAAGATAACTGGCAGATTCTGCCAGAGGCCTTTTCCACTGTATATACTTCTCATGCCTTAAGCTCTACAAGGAACTGATATTGGGACATAGCAACAAAGAGCTTGAATTGAAGTAGAAACAAGTACAAGTGTGAAATAAGTAAAGGTACCAACAAGTGACAAAATAATTTTTTTTAAAAAGCTGAATAACTGTTCTCATATTTAGAGAGCACAATGCATTTTTGACAGTGTACCTACACTGCCCATCTGATTTAAGTTAGCCTAAAATAATTTTTTCAGTCATAAGTCATTCAAAGACAGATTTCTCTATGTGTATACACCTTTAGCTATATCTTAAAAGCTAACCTAAAATTAAAAGAATCAAAGCTGTATCAACTGTTACAGGGTTAAACAAACTGAACATATAAAACAGGTTTTGTAGTCTAGTTAGCTTTAAAATTAAGAAATGAACCCATATCACTAATATCTGGAGCTGCATCATGATGTAAAAAAGGCTTCACAGCAACAGAAGAGGTTGACGTACTGCACTGACCATCCTTCACTCATCTCACATGCTATTTAATTATTCTTTAAGTCTCTTACTTGGACAAAGACTGCCGAGTTATTTTTCTTAAGCCAGTGTTCATTTATTTGCTATGACACTGATTAGAATGAAAGCCAGAAGACAAGGGACAGATTTCTCTCAATTTCTCTACTTCTAAGGCTCACTGCATTTGCAGAAAGTTCTTCCAGGTTCTGCCACAGCCTCTCATGAATAGATGGTATCTCCATGATATTAGTGATTGATGAATACAAACTCAGTATCTCAGTGTATTTTCAAAGTGTTTGTATGATTGTATCGCCAGTACCTTTGAAAACCTTTTCTCAGAGAACATCAAAAAGCATGGTAGTTTTTACAAATTAGACAAGTTAAAAAGGTAAAACATAGTATGTAGCTCCACCTTAAATTATCACCGAATCTTAGGAAGTTAAGCATCACTGTGCAATTAAATGCAATCTCCAACTGTATAAATCAAGCTTTAGTCAGAATTAGGGACATGTTTTCCATACTCGCACATACAAGACAAAGCTTTTCTATTTTTAATACATGCACTAGCAAAACTTTACACTTCAAGTGTGCCCCTCAACACAAGTACATCAGTAAAGAGTTAATGGTTTCCTTTGCATTTAGAAAGAAAATATTTGTCTGACTGTACTTGCTCAGAGGCTCTCCTTCAGATGTCCCTGGCTGTTCAGGAGTTTCCACGGTCTCCTCCATAGGTGCAGTTTGTTCTGTCCCACTAAAACAGTAAGCAAACAAAACACACACAAAAAAACCAAAACAAAACCACAGTCTTCATGAGTCACACTGGAAAAAAAACCAAATCAATACATCACTTCTTTTTCCAGAATTCCTTGTTAAGGACGGAAGAAAAAAAAAAAGGAAAACTCTTTCATCATAAGCAGAAGGATGTACTAAGGGACAAGCTGAGCAACCAACAAAATGAGAAATATTAGGAAAATACAACTTTTATTTCCTTTAAACAAAAAAGTGAAAAGCATGTATGCAGATGAAAGTTCAATCATGAATACTAATCATTACATTGTAACACTGATGTTCAGGTTTGCCTTTTTGCTTCTTTTAAAGTTTGTATTTTCTGTAACATGGATTTTAATTCACTGTCAAATGACAGCAGTAACTTATCTTCATTCCACTAGCAGGCATACATATTTAAAATTTACACCTGTTAGCTTCAATGCATAATTAGCACAATTAGGGCACAAACATGCTTTTAGAACCCTTCAGAGCTTTAATTTTATGTCATTTCTACCACATCACAAGCAAACATTGATATAAGGTCTGATGCTACTGAACTGAAAAACAAACCACCAAACCTTAACTAGGGAGAAAATATATAAGGCCAATAAATACCTTGCAAGTTTATGCAGCCTTCCCTGATATCCTACAGAAGATAGTTTTCTGCTACCTAGTTTTGTACTATCAGTTCAGAACTATGTTAACCTAGCCAATCCTTTGAAAAGCCAGAGTACCTAACCAATCTATTCCTAATGTGAAATTCTGTAGAACGGAGAGAAGTTAGTAAAACCTTTCAGAAGAATTTGGAATATCAAGACCCAAAAATTCTTACACATCAAGGCTGTATTTTTAAAACTTTTAGCATGCTTGTCTGAATCCACTAAGTTTTAAAACTTAAGATTTTATTTTAGAATAAAATTTTATTTTAAAAGCATTTTTGTCAATGAATGTGTATGTGGACCAAGATATTTGCTGTAAGTTCAAAGCACTGCCTTTTCTCCATCCTTTATCAGCCTTCAATTAAAGAGTTCTAGAGGTATATGAGAATAAAAGTTACTGGAAAGAGTAACATATTGCTAGGTGCAGAGAATGGACAAAAGCCATCATAATCAGTGAGGTTTTACAAATATGAACAGAAACCAGTACCACTAAGAGATATACAGAATTGAATGGAAAATTCCTGATTTTTTTTTAACTTGAAGTGGCCATTAATCACTTTATGCTACTGATTTTCCTAGCACTTTAAAATGTACTTCAGTGGTACAGTCAGCTAAATATTACCTTCAGAGCCACACTGAATTGTACTACGGTTTTGCAACTCAGAAACTATCCGTAAAGATCAAGAAAAAAAGACTGGACTTTAAGCCCATTAACAGAGTTTGAATCTTACAATCAGCATTTTGGAGCAATTTCATTCAATACCAGAGTCCCACTTACTTGACTATTGAGAAAAGTAATAACTTATTTCCATTAAAAGACAACTCAGCTCCAGTCAAAAGATTCTGGCAGTCTTAAGTGAACAAACATCATCATGCCTTTGCTTCAATTTAATCTCACCATCATGAAGGAGCCAAGTTAAAAAACTGCAAAATTACATTAATTATGACAATAATAGAAAGCGATGCTTATAAATCTCAAAATGGACATGAAACAGATGAAAATGATGATCTAAGGTAGGCCACAGAAACATACGCTCTATGATGGGCACAAGTGTATGATGTACCTCATATCATCTTTAACTGTTCTGCAGTTGCGAGCTCCACCTCCACCCTTTTTGTCATGTGCTTTCACTCCTCTAGAGAGGAAAACAATTCTGTGAGTTTTAGAGGTTTTTTTCCTTTTTTTTTTTCAGGACCTATAACTAAAACCGGTATTGACTTTTTGCCAGCCAACCAGGATATAGTAGAAGGGAACAGAATACCTAAAATACAGTACTGCAGTGCTGACTATTATTTACTTGTATACTAAGTGAGAAACAGCACACAGAACACTTACATTTTATCATTCCCACTTTGTCTTTCAAGTTCCCATTTTCCTCTTTGGTCAAAGCCATTGAAACTTCTGTTTAATCCACCACCTCTTCCTCTACCTCGCATTACACCTCTTCCTCCACCACGACCTCTTATTGGTCTTTCATAGTCTAATCTTTCCACTGGTCTAAAAAGAAGATAATTAGTCATTTTTGTTTTTATAGAACAGTTAACAAGAAAGAAAACAATAATATTATTATATTTCTGCAGCTGGGGGACACATCAGTACATAACAGCTACTGCACAATTTTTAGAGCGCATCTTTATGCAGCACACACTACAGCTGTTTTAGCTTCATCATTAAAAATGGACAAACTGAATTCTGGAGTAATTACTACAGCAAACAGGAACAGAAATATCAGCTGTTATTAACACTGAAAACATTACAGATATTAAACAAAAGATTATAAAACTGTCAAATCTTCACAACTTCATCGTGCAATAGCTCCACCATCTAAACCCAGATTTATATGCAACTGCTAAAAATTTCAGACAACTTGTTAAATACCAACTGTTGTGGTGTAAAGTAAGAACAGCCACACTCTGAAGCAATAAAGGTTTAGGTGGAATTTTCTAGTACTTATGAAGAAAGCAAAATCAATATGCGATCACTGTCCAAGCAGCAAGTTACAACTTGGAACTTCCACATGTTCTGCAAAGCTTGGTATGTGAGCTCAGAAACGAATATTATAAATGTGCTGCTGACTAGAGGGTGCATTTTCAGATCTTTCCATTTTTCATTTTGCCTTATATTTCTAACATTCAACAAAAATGCCCCAATTCAACCCCCAAGGAAGCTGAAACCACAGCTCTGACAGGCATGAAGTCTTGTAACAAACCTGCACACTAACAAATGCAACCATGCCTTCAAGTCACATCTGGCTACTACATCTGTTTTAACGTGAACATTCCCTTCCCTCGCTCGTGTAGATACTCTGGGGGGGCGGGAGGGCCTTAGTTCTCCCTGCATGATACATACCGTTCCACTGTGAATTCCACTTGTCTTTGTGCTCCATAGGGACGGTATTCCCTGAAAGATGGTCTCCATTCAGTTTTGTCTTGTTTCACCTCCGTGCCTCTGACTCCTTGTTGCTCTCCCCGCCTGGGTGCTCGCTTCGGGCCTACACAAACACACACGGATTACTGACAGCTCAATAGTAACACAGCCGCAGTCACCAAACTACTGACTGAAGTGAGTTGATTACACCTTACAGCGTTCAGATTTACTGTCTCCAATCCCAAATCCACTAAAATATTAAAAGCCCTTAAAGCTAATGTTGCCAGACACTGTTGGTTGAAAGACAAATACTTATTTTCCCTTCTGTATTGACGAATCTGAAAAATGCTATGGGTTTTGATATAGGTCCAAGACTTCCAGAAAAGATAATCTAAAGAAAAAATCTCATTTTGCTCACAAGTCACAGAAAAGGAGAAAAAAACTGTTTCTCTCATGGTTTCAAGGATCTTAAAAGTGTAATACAGGATGAGTTGGAGAAGCTCCAGTGGAAAAGACTAACTGAAAGCTGCAAAAGCAATGACGGTGAAGGAAAGAGAAGGAACCCTTTCAGACAGGTGTTTATGGTGAAACAACACACCTCCTGCCAGATGAGCTCAGTTTAGAAGTCTAAGCCTCCAGCTTCTCTAAGCTCATGGCCACGGTAGCAAACAAGCAGAGCAGGGTCACTTCCTCACACTGCTGTTCTATGACAGAAAGGACCATTTGCCGACACTAAAGGTCACCGAGTTCAGGTGGCAGAGACCCAAGCAATAAGTAGAAAGACTTCAACACCACTAATTCTAGAACATAAACATATTCCAAGAGAAACTATATTTAAGCTTTTTAGAATTTCTTTCAGCCATTGTTGAGGTTGAGGAGGACCGGGTTGGGCAGAATGAATGGAAAGAAATTGTGCATTATAATAGAATAAATTGAGGTTTTCCACTCAACCTGTATATATCTAGCAGAAGATTAAGGTTCTTTATGTGCTTCCTTTCCCATTTTCCCAAATTCTGTGCTCTATCTGGGACACAGTTCTCCAGAAGCAAGCAAGGTTTTCTGACTGCTAGGCCTCTATATTTAAACCAACACCTTTTTCAGCCAACAGTGTAACTCAATCAAGTAAGGAACAGAAAGACTGGTCTCAAACAAAACTGAGCTACTGTTTCCACAAGAAATACCTGTGGAACACTGAGCAGATAACTGAACTCAGTTTAGTGGACAAATGACCGTCCTGGCTACTGTGCCTCTGCTGCTAGCACACAGAGAGAAAAAAGGCTACTTTATGTCACAATATTAAAATGCAAATTAATTCATAGCGCCATTGAAATGCCCATATAAGAAGATTTCTGATCAAAGCTTAGGTGCTGAGGATGAAGTCAAACACCATTCATAAAGAGAAAACTTCAAAGAACTATCCACTTGGTGAATAAGTGGTAAAAAAAGATTTTTGTTATGCAGTAAGGACAGTCATATTTGTACAGAGAAGATAGTTTTATTTGTTGTGCAGAAGCAACTCCAGCTTTGCTTTTCTTTAAACTACAAGCCACTTGACACAATGCATTCCAGTAATTCTCTCTTCTCAAGGTTTGGAGTTACTCTATCCTTAAAGCAGTGAGCATATTTGCATTACCCAAATTATGATGTAATCTCTGAACAAAGGACAACTTTTGAAATCAGTTTCTGAGTAAGCTTTTCAAATCAGGAGGCTTTAACACAAAGCAAAATTATAAAAGATACAGAATTGTACACACTGTTGGGAAACATCCGCTCTACACACATCTCAACTACACTACCAACTATACAATTGTTAATTCCAAACTGGAATCTTGCTGTGGAAAAAAATGACTACTATTTCTGCCCTTATTTTAGTCATTTTGTTTGGATCTGAATGCACAACTGAATGCAACAGAAGACTATGTTTTTTATTAATTTTTGATCCTCTCATTGGCTATCAGAAGCATCAGTTATTCCAAATAGATTCCTTTGGCAAGAATGCAGTAGTCAGAGACACCCATCCCTACATACTTAGTATTAACCTCAATTTCACCACAAGATTCAAAGAGATTCTTAGAACTTGCAAAATAATGCCAAAAAAAAGAAGACGAAGAAGTGATTTTAAAAATATAGTGTCTGGTTCTATTACCCAGTACCTCTTAGAAGTACTTCAGAACAAGCCTCCTTGCCATATATGTCAGCGTATTACATGTCAGCAGCACTGAGCACACTGGACAAAGTAGCCTGTTCTACTCCAATTTCAGTGCTGGGCTATTTCGCTTTGATCTAACAGGTGGCTCTAATTACTGCAGATGGATTTTAAACACTAGAAAGACTATTTTATACAGGTAATAAGTGCCACAAAAACATCTTTAACTGGTTTGACAAACCAGTCAATCCAGAAGTAGTGAATTAAAGCAGTATGCAGCATCTGTATCTCTCTAGCAGGACAAGTCACCCTCAGGGCAGGAGTTTGTGTGACCTGCTTGTGAATCAGTTCAAAAACCAGCCCAACTTTCAGCTCTGCATCTACCTAAGTTCAAACCAAACTGGAGCTTGGCAGCAATGATAGCATAAGCTATACAATTTTAATCCTCTGCTATGTGTACGTCCTAACACAGACTCAGTTTAATTTACAGCACTTTAAGGGCCACCTACTCTTTACGGACAAAAAAACAAGGCAACAAAATCAAGACAAAGCATGAGCAATCTTGTATATCACTGACATAATACGTTAAAGAACTGGGCTACATCTACTGGAGGCCTTACAAACAATTCTGAAAACTGAAGATCACTCTTTCCTAGTTACCTAGTTTAATATCTCTTTAAATTGGTTTTTTTGTGTTTTAAAATTACATCTGTAACCTGTATTCACCTGAATGCATGTCCCACGATTTTCCACATCACCACAGCTTCTCTGGCAGGTTACTGCAGCAGCCCAGTCTGTTGGCTAAGTTGCCTATCACTTTACTTTCTCAACTGAGAAAGCAGAAAAGAAATCTGATGCTTAAAGTGTTTCAACAGACCCAGCTTATTTTTTTCCCAGAAGAAGCAGCTGAGCTATTATTAGAGGGAAAGAATCTATACACTAAAATTACCAGTACTACTAGAACTACACAGTGCTAAAGAAAAAAAGCTCAGTTTTACAAGACATCTAAATCATACAGACCAAACATACTTAAGTAATTTTCACTTTCCCCACAATACTACTTTACTATTAGTATTAGTTCTGCTAACACTGCAGCACTTAGATAAGAAGACTTTCTAGAGAAGTATTTTTAATAAGTATGTACACAGAACTTGCAACTGGAAAAGCAGAACTTGTATTTTTAAGAACTGCATTGCTTGGTTTGCCGGACACTGGATATCTCTGTATTAACAGATGGATTTAAAACAATGCAGCAAAATCTAGCTGCCTTTCCAGTGTTGCTGTCTAGCTCTCAGCAAGTTTCTCTATCCATACCATCGATCCTCAAACAAGTGAGACTTTTACTTGGAAAGAGGTATTTCTCTGTGTTTTGTGGCTCTTCACTGGCCCCTACTGAGCGAGCGTGCTCTCGCCTTTTTTAAATTTTTAAATTTTTTTTGTAGAAAGCCTTGGCTTTAGACAAACACCACAAGGAGCCCAGCTTGCAACTATCAGTGAGTATAAGCTAAAGTAGAAACCTTGCTGTTTCTCCGACTCCCTAATGTAAGGGGCATTAGGATATGAGGGTGGCAGCTGGCATGTAATCCACAAGCTGAGGGAGGTAACTGCCTGCAAAGAGCAAATGAGAATAAGAGTGCTTTCGGAAGGCTCACATTGACAGAAGACTCCTTAGCATACAAAGAGACCTCTTACAGGCCCAAGATACGGAATTACATTTGTTCCCTGAATGGACAGACCTAATCATTATGGGAAGGAGTGTGATCACCAAAAGCTTACAAAAGGAACTAAAAATACCAGAAATACTGAAAACCATAGCCACAAAGCTGTGGAGTAAAATCAGCATTGATGTAGAACTGGTAGCTTGGGCTTAATCCATAAACAAAACAAAAAACCAAACAACCAACTCCCCCCCAAAAAACCAACAAACAAAAAAAACACCCAACAAAACAAACAGAAAAAAAAACACAAAAAAACCCCCACCCCCCCGAAATCTAATAACAAACCAAAAACAAACAAAAAAATAAAACAAAACAAAAACCACAAACAAACACCAAAAAAAACCAAAGGGAGGAAACCCCCACCAGCTTCGAAATACTATCCTTCTTCCCAGTATATTTCAAAAGGACAAAGTAGACCCAAAATAGGTCCAAGGCTATGGTAGAAATACCTTGACCAAACAAACCAACAAAGAAAACAACTGTGAGGATTTTTTTAGGAACAGTACTGATGACCCCCAACTACCAGGGCTAGGGCAGTTAAGTAAACCATTGCAAGAAGTTACGAAGGCAGAGGAAGTGGAATTGGAGTCTGGAGAAAGAAGGGATATTCCAAGCTGTAAAAGGAATATTGGTTCTAGGTCACGTAACTGTGTGTGTAACACAAAGTGAAACTGATTCTTAAACAACATGCTACAGAAACATTGCCCCCTCAAAACACCAATAGTTCTGAATTTTAGATCATTAATTTATTTACTATTACTTTAAAAGCATGTCACATTTAGAATTTAGCAACTTTCCTGTTTGTTCCTTCCAAATGTGAGCCACATCATGATTGTTGCAAGGTGTTTCACTCCAGCCAGCTATGGACAGATCTGTAAAATCAGCCTCTAGAGACCTCAGATCTTGCACTGTTCACCAGTGGACCTTCATACTATATAAATGGAAAACAACACAGAGGCTATGCATTGGTGAGAAACTTTGAGGGACTTGAAACTGAACCTCTACACCCTTGGTGATAGCCCAAGAGGCCAAATTAATTGAGTTAGTAAGAGCAGCCTGGTGGTGACATGACCAGCAAGTGACTATTTATACGGATTCTTAATACGCTTTTGGAGTGTGTCATGCAATGGGTATGCTATGGAAAGAATGAGAGTCCCTCGCTTCAGCAGAAAATAATATTTCTGATGGATTTTAAATCCAAATTCTGTTGGTAGCCGTTAAGCTTTCAAGGGAAATTTCTGTAGTACACTCTCCAGCTCATACAAAAGGCTCCAACAAAATGCAAAAAAATAAAGTAAAATAAAATTACTCAAACTTGTAGTCAGGTAGGTTTATCATGTAAGTTTAGGAAGCAGTATACTTTGAGATATAATGCAATATCGGGAAATATCCCTCACCAACATGTAGGGTTGTCATGAACAGGACTAGTAATACCCAGGACCAGCCTCTTGGAGATCAGTGGTTGACCCAGTGTGCTAAATAAATGCAAAAAAAGCTTTGAGGAAAAAACCCACATGTTCAATGGTGTTACTGCAGTATTAATTACGGTAGTTTCACAAAAGTCCAAATAGAACCTAAATGGAAATGGTCATATACTGTCCTACTGTGCACTTATTTTGCTGTTAAAGCTTCAGGATATTATGCCTGTTACTTGTAATAACACTGTATTTGACATTATGGATAGCAGTTAAATGCTTTGAAAGACTTCATGAGTTCTTTCTGACATAATAGTGGGAAAGCTTAATAAAAACAAAGGGATGACTGTTGTAGACTGGGTTTAGTTAGCTGAATTCTTTTAACTGGATTCTTTTATCTAAGTAGTTTTGCTTAGCACAAGCAGACAAAGTGCTGAAGCTTTAGGCCACAAGCTGCAAACTTTCACCTTGAAATGCTGAATAAGTCTTGTACTACTGTTTAGCTACAATGAAGGGAGGCTCTGAGACCAGTGCAAACTAGAAGATTGAGAAGTCATGGCTATCTTCAGAAGCTGCAACCCATCCAGGTAAAAACAGCTACAGAGAAAAAATGTGACAACGAACAAAAAGACCCCAAAACAAAAATCACCATCAGAGTAAGAGGTGCATGCAAGGTGTGTGAAGTGTGCAAAGAATAGGTGCGTAGGTTGTAAGGGTATAAAATCCCAGGTATATCTTTGTTCTGGGTTCCCCTACTGAGGCACCTAGCTTGAGCAGTCCCTACTGCAGTACCACACAATTATTAATGGTTTTTCCCCAGAAACTGGATGTCTGAGACTCAGCTGTGGGACACCTAGGGTGAATAAACTTCTTAAACAACTTATACACAGACAACTAATCTTCCTTTACAACAAAACTTCATAACTGGAAATAGTGAAAGGCAATTCACACACTCAGGCTCTTATTTTGCTAAATATCAGACTGTAGCAGAATTATGACTCCAAAAACAATCTTACTTTCTCCTCTTTAAATCTGTCTGTCCATGTGATTCTAACACCAACTTCAAACAATCTTGTGAATTAAAGCATGGTTAATTACACAATTTGCAGAAGACTAACAGAGTGTCCCAGAATATTAAAAAAAAAAAAAGGCTTCAGCTATTGCAAGCAACACACCAAAGAGACACACGAAGTTAGACTCTGTCCTGTGGCATTTTGTTTTCATGTGTGCCAGTACTCACTGAATTACAGAATTGCCTACCACAGCTTCCCTCTAGACAATCCTTATGACACTGTAGTTGAAAGAATACTATTGGGATAAACAATTTAAAAATAAGAAAATTACAGGCAGTCTAAGATAAAATTCCATAGAAACTTTCCATGCCATCTTAAAACCACAGCTACAAACTCAAAAACACAGTATTCAGGAACTATATATAAATGTTACCAGAGTCATGATATGTACATGAAAGAAGAAAACCTTTTACAAGTATTAGCAACAAAGGTTTAGAGATTTCAAAAGAACAGAGAATATTACTGCATGATCAACAAATTTAATTTTCCTGGACCGGTAAAGAATGCAAGCTCTCCAACTGGGCCTTTTGAATAAAGAGCTGGCAAATGCAGTTTGGTCACTGTGGTAAGAATGAACTGAGTTAACATCAAGTGTTACAATTACAAGAGCTGCAATACCTACAACCAGCCTTTACCCAAACCCTCAGCTAATACAGTCTAAAAATCACAAAGCAACAGTCAGTAGAAGAGAAAATACACACATTTTAGGTCAAAAGTACAAGTTTCGTAGGCAGCGAAATAGGAGTCAATTTTCTCCATAAAAAACAAAGCTTAAAAGTTGTCTCCTTACAGTTGTGTAATTTCATAATAAATAGTTTTGATTCTAAAGGTCAAAGTATTGCATTATCTGATAAAGTCCTCTCAGGAGGTTTGCTTCAAATTGAAAATACCTCCAGAAATTTAGTAAAAACTGCTCTGAAAAATACAGTGAAGAACTATCTTTAAAAAATGGCTAACTTACAGAACTTTGTGACTAAACCTTCCAAACATTAAAACATAATACCACAAAAAATCTGACTACTGTAAAACTTCTTACATTGCAAGATAGAAGACTAGATGTGCTTTGAGCCTTTCTAAAGACCCTTTTTTACAGATTTAATATGCTCAAGAAATAATACTAGAATAAAACAAAAATCATTAAACTTAACAAGACTTTTTGTAGCCCAAACAAGCAAACATCCTAGTAATTAGATAAAACAGACTGGAGGAGTCCAAAGGAGGATTATGAAGATGATCAGGCTGCAGAACATCCAAAAGAAGTCTGTGAAGGTTATGAAAAGGCTGGTGAGACTGCCATACGAGGAAAGACTGAAGGAGCCATCTCTCTTCTCCCTGGACAAGGCTTCATATAAGCCACATCACAGCACCTCAGGTACCTGAAAGGCTACAATGATGAAGGCTCTCCTGACAAGGAGCCCCATGGAGGTAAGAGGCTAAAGTGCAGGCAAGTTGCACAAGAAGAGATTTCATATGTGTTAGGAACTTCTTTCTGGTGCTACCTTTCACTAAAACAACCTTCTCAGGGTTAAGCCCCCATCACAGAAAGTTTTCAAAATGAAACTGGACAAGGTAGCAGATGATCTTCAAGGCTGCCTTTCCTAGGAAAAGTTGGACCAGACCATCCTTTGAGATCCCTTCCAACATGGGCCTTTCAACCCTGTTCTGTGATGAGATGATTCCAAGAACACTAGTATAATACAGTGAATTCCATCATTTCAACCATAATACCACCAAAATCTGATTCCGCTATTCAGATGGGTTTACACGCTAGTCTATACTGTTTAATTATTAATAAGTGGAATGAAGTTAGTGGTAGTTATGCGCAAAATCACGGCGAAAAAAACCCAGAAGTTTAGCAATTAGTTTAACAATTTAGTAATTTTAATCACTATTATTTATTTCCCCAAACAGAGGTGCACTCTTCTAGTAACACATCCATTATTAGAAGCTTTATACCAAACTGAGGGGGTACAAGGACATTCCACAGAGGTTGGTCATTCTCAGTTGCTAAGTTGATAGCCCCATGAATATTACATAAAATCCAGAAGTTTTCTGGTTGAACCCTATGTAACAAATCAACTTTGCATGGCCCAAATAAAGAGCTGACCCCCTCCCCTCCAAAAAACCACAAGATTTTTCTCTCAACATGCCATTTGCTTAACATTTGTCAGCTACACCAGTTACACCATCACTACCCTAACTCAGAGGTTCAGAGCAGACTTGCTAACACATTCAAAGGAGGAACACACAGTCAAGACCAAGTCTCGACTATCCACACTGGTTTAGCATCTTATGCACTGTACTTTTACAGGCCTTCCTAACAAGCACAAGACAAACACACAAAATTCAGAACAGATGCTATGTTTAAAGAAGAAAGTGCATTTTTAAATATAGAAGAGAAATAATTGTTCTTACAATAGATCTTAATGCCCTTTTACTAAGGGTACTATAGTCAGCAGTCTTTTCTCCATTTTAAATTAGCAGGAAATTGAAACAAGGCACACATGCCCATTGTCTCTGTATGAGAAAATAGATTTCTTAACACCAAGGTTGCAGAGAATAGTCAAAGACACTCTACAGGGTATTGTATTGCCACAGAATTAAGATATGTATAGGCAAGCAGGAGGTAACGGATGGTCTTCACATACTACCACACTCCTGGTAGTTTACTGATAACCACCAGTTTTTGCTCAAGAACTTTTTCATCAGAACTTGAGACTTTGCTGTTCATTGAGCAGACTCATTCAACTTCTGTTGATAACCACAGTAAAGTACCTTTAAATAAAATAAGCTGTTATAGTCTGAGTATTGGTCTTAGGGGAAGTGATCTCTGACAAAGTCATGTAACTGCAGAGAAACCTCAAAACGACTAGTTTCATATAACTGCCCAAAAAGACAGTGACAACTTGTTGATATCTTCCTCTACAAAGGTGCTCATTATCTAGCACATATTTAGCATTGAAAGGCTCTCTGCTCCACAAACTGCTACAACTGCATCAACTGCTTTTGGGAAGAGTGTAAGCCTAAGCAATAGAATTGGTAGCACTGGCAACAACTTGAGAGAGCAACAACCCCGATTCAAAGGCCTTTTCCTAGGGCATTAAAACACACAGTACAATTACTGTGAGTTTAACAAGAGCTTGTACTAGAGGAAGAAAATATCATAATAATAGATTACCTGTTAGGCTTCATTGCTGCATTGGAGAACAGGAATTTACAACTCAAGAGGGTGAAACTACAATCTTCTGTGCAGAGATTCTCAATACTTGGAAACAACCCGCCAGCTCTCAGATCCTTTAGATACTGAATCCAATAACCTGAAGCTCAATACCGGTAAGTTGTAACAATAAGACCCACAAAGAGTCCTCCAAATGCAAGGAGCTATAGCCCAGCAAAGCCCCCAGCTGCAAAGAGGACTGTGACAGACATGTTGGTATAAAAGCCAACTGACTCCCTATTTCCTCAAGAATTATTACACGTCAAAACCCAGCAGCTGACCATTCCTGAACACCGTGCTGAAGAGTTACCCCAGGAAATAAGGTTTAATTCAAAGGCTGGTGCATCAATACAAGCTTGAGGCAAAATAAGCAGAGATTCCTGGACGCGTTAGAACCCTGAAGACACTGAAAGGCCAGAAAACACAGATACTGAGAAATCACGCCTGGAAACTTCAGGCACTGAAGGATACGGCCCAGAGTGACAAGCAATAAAAGGCAGCAACAGGGCTGCTAAACGTGCATGAAAGCTATAGATGCTGCAGCGTAGGACTTAATGCTCTTGCACTTGTCTCTTGGGGATATTGCTGAAGTTTTCATTTACACATCCAAAGGCCTCCTCGGCTGGTAGCGTTCCGCAACATCGTGTCGGGACCGTGCCCAGGCATTACTGCTTTCTCTTAAGGGGACCTTGAGGTGCGTTCACCACAACAACCCCACCTGGAACCGGGTTTTCTCAGCCCTGCCATGACACCGCTACCCACGCCACACCGCGGCTGCCAAGAGGCCGGTGAAGCGCGGAGCCCGCGGCCACCCACGCCGCGCCGCAGGGCCCGCACCGGGCACCGCACCGCCGGGCACCTCCTTCCCAAAACCGGCCGCCGGTCCAGCCCGCCCCCGCCAGGGCGCTGTCCGTGTACCTGGCTGCGGCGGCGCCGCGGGCGCAGGGGAGCTCTCCGGCTGCCTCCGCTCCTTCTGGGTCTCCCTCCTGCCACCGCCAGCCCGGCCGCTGGGCACGGCTCTCCTGGAGGCGGCCGCCACCTCGTCGCGCTTCTTCCGCTGCTGCCGGCGGCGCTCGGCCTCACGCAGGATGTCGAAGGGGTCCGACTCATCGTCCAGGAGCTGGTAGAAGCGATTGGCGACGGAGCAGCCGAAGTTCTCCTGCATGACGGCAGCCACCGGGCTGCCCACCAGCCCCGTCATCATCCGCGCGGCAGCCTCTCCTCCCCCGACCACCCCTGCCCGCGTTCCGGCGGCCGTCGCCCCCTGCCGAGGCTGCCGCTGCCGCACGGGGCCGAAACAACGCGCACGCCGTGCGAGAGCGGCAGCGGCGGGGACCGACCCTCCCGCCGCCCCAGCGCTCGCGGCCGCCGCACCTTCCGCAGCCCCGCCCCGAGCCGAGCCGCGACAGCCAATGGAACGCCACGCGCTCGCCGCCGCCACCGCCTATAAGCGCGGCCGGGCCCGCCCACCGCCGGCACGCGCGACAGGCGAGGAATAGAGCAGCCAATCCCGGCGCCAGGCTCTGCCCCGCCCCGCCCCGGGTACCCGGCTGCGGCCAATTAACGTGCAGCGCCGGCGCTGTCAATCACGCCCTCTGACCAATGCGATGCCTCTCTCAATTATTCATGAGTGCGCGCCCCGCCCCCCCGGCGGCGCCGCAGCCGCGGCC